>NC_142812.1:26820162-26985956 GCF_049724085.1 Artemia sp. Qi Xiang Cuo | reverse complement strand
TTGAGGGTCTGAGTAGGGCGTTGGGGGGGCGGGGGCTCTTTGGGAGCCCTGTGGACCTTTGCGGACGGGTGGCTTCCTTCGGGGTTGGGGGGGGGGCATCGTAACCCTTTGGGGTTGGGGTAGAGGACCTCACAACACTGTTCAAATGAAACTTGTGTATTATAATGACCACAAGTTTCACCCTCAAATCCTCTTCCAAAATCTCTTCCAAAATCATTTTTTAAAATGTCTCTAACTGTTTCACCCAAATAATCCCATAACCTGTCTAAAACAGTTTCGCCCAAATAATCCTTAAACGTAATTCAGCGTGTTCCTTTTGCTTTTGGCATCTCTGCGCTAATGCATTTCAAATTAATAAGAAACCTGATTCCCGCGCTAAAACAATTCATCGCTAAGATGTTTCTTGGAGAATTGTTTCCATGGCCTTTGGTTATTAATATCCTTTGGAGTTCGACCAAAAGAGTTGTTTCCGAGGCAAAGACATTACTGACTTGGATCTATTCCTGGAGAATCGTTTCTAGGCGAAAATTTTTAAAGTCTGACAGATGATGTCATTGGTTGATTGATCTGTCAAGAAAGGGGAATTAATTTGTTGTTTCTAAGGGGAATTATTGATTCACGATATGTGAATTGAGGTCGACAGCACAGGTGTTCCAAATGGGTGCTACTCATGACAGGACCACGTGGTTTATGGTTTTCCAAGTGAGAAAGTTTCTGTTTTTCCATTCTCACTGACAAAATCCATAAAAACATCAAATAAATCGATCAAAACACATAACCATCCATGAAAACAAGACATAAATGTGACAAAGTTCCTTTTTTTTCAAGTGAGAAAATTCATGTTATTTTCATTCTAACTGATAAAATACATAAAACATCCAATAAAACAGACATAAATGTGAGAAAGTTCCTGTTTTTCAAATTCTCACTGACAAAATCCATAAAACATCCATGAAAAACATCAAATAAATCGACCAACACACATAACCATCCATGAATTATGTAAAAAAAGTTATAGGTGGCAGCAGGGGTGAGGGAGACGACTCAATAAGGCCCTTCTACTATCGGAGGGCAGCTAGCCTCCCCCCACGCCCTTTTTCCCCCAAGTGCATAAGATAAAAATTTTGAGATAACCATTTTTTTAAAATAGTTCAAGGATCAGATATCGACACAGCCCTCCAGGGCCCAAAGGCAGGCGTTGTAAGTTATGCCCTGGGTATATGATTCTTATGGAAGGGATGCTAGTATAAACTTCAGAGAGTGCTCATTTGTTTGGGAAGCGAAAGTTATAGTTCAATTTTTAAGAGTCAAAAGAGATCTGACGGCAATTAGCCCCTTTCCCTTCACGCCTCCCCCCCCCCCCAATGCATCAAATTGAAATTTTGAGAGAGCCATTGTGTTAAATAATTAAAAGGTTGGATAACAAAAACTCTGGTGTCGACAAAACTCTCTAGGGCCCGGGGGCAGGCGTTGTAGGTTAAACCCTTGGGGCATATATGGTTTTTATGGAAGGGATGCTCGTATAGACATCAGAGTTGGCTCATTTGTTTGGAAAGTGAAAGTTCTTGTTCACTTTTTAAGATTCAAAAAAGATTGGAGGGCAACTAGCCCCCCCCCCCCCGCATCAAGCCCTTTTTTTCCCAAATAGTTCAGGCAAAAAGTTTGCGATAGCTATTTTGTCAAAAATAGTTGAAACGTCAGATAACAAAACCTCTGGTATCAACACAACCCCCGGGGCCGGGGGCAGTCGTTGTAAGCTACGCCCTGAGGGCATATATTGCTCTTAAGGAAGTGATGCTCGTATAAACTTCAGAGAGGGCTCATTTGCTTGGCAATTAAAATTTCTAGTTCACTTAGTAAGAACCAAAAGAACCCAAAGACAACTATCCCCCCTTCTTTTGCCCCCGCGCCCTTCTTCCCGAATAAAAATTTTGAGGTGGCCATTTTTTTTAAATCGTTCAAATATCAGATAAAAAAAAACTCCGGTGTCGACACAAACCCCTAGGGCCCAGGGGCAGGCGTTGTAAGTTATGCCCTGGGAGTATATGTGGTTCTTATGGAAAGGAGTGCTCGTATAAACTTCAGAGAGGGCTCATTTGATTGGAAATTGAGAATTCTAGTTCACTGTTTAAGAGTCAAAATTTATCGGAGGGCATCTAACCTCCTCCCCCCTTGCTTTTTCCCCAAATGCATCAGATGAAACTTTAATGATAGACATTTTGTTAAAAATAGTTCAAGGGTCAGATAACAAACTTTCCTTTGACGACACAACCCCCCAGGGCCCAGGGTTAGGCGTTTTAGGTTATGCCCTGAGGGTATATATGGTTGTTATCGAAGGGATGCTCGCATAAACTTCAGAGAGGTTTCATTTGATTGGAAATTGAAAGTTGAAATTCATTTTTTAAGAGTCAAAAGTTATCGGAAGGCAGCTAGCCTCCCTCCCTCCCTTTTTCTGCAAATGTATCAAATAAAAATTTTGAGATAACCATTTTGTTAAAAGCAGTTCAAGGGTCAGATAAAAAAGTTTCCTTTGAAGATACAACCCCCCAGGGCCTGGGTGAAGGCGTTGTAACTTATGCCCTGAGGGTATGTATGGTTCTTATGGAAGGGATGCTCGTATAAACTTCAGAGAGGGCTCATTTGTTTGGAAAGTGAAAATTCTAGTTCACTTTTTAAGAGTCAAAAGAGATCGGAGGGCCAATAGCCCCTCCCATGCCCTTTTCCCCGAATGCATCAGGTAAAAATTTTGAGGTAGCTAATTTGTTGAAATTAGTTAAAAGGTCAGATAACAAAAACTCTGGTGTCGACGCAACCCCCCAGTGCCCGGGGGCAGTCGTAAGTTATGCCCTGGGGTGTATATGGATAGCCCTATATACTACAAATGGATAGCCCTATATACTGCTTGTGAACGATAATCTCTTTTGTAAAGATATTTTAGTGTTTTCAATTAATTTATTTATGTTACTAAGTTTTAGACAATAGAAAACTAAAGGTCATAAAGGCAATAAGGTTTGATGTTTTTTTTTTTTTTTTTTTTTTTAGTTGTTCACTAGGGTTAGTGAAAACAGGGCCACCATAGGAAGGTTGTGCACAGCCAGGCCCGCCCACCCCCTACCATTCAACCATATCCCCTAACATCCTCCCATTTGCAGCGCAAATAGGAGGATAGCACTATATGCTACTTGTGAATGGTTATCTCTTGTGTGAAGTTATTTTAGTTTTTTTAATTAATTTTTTTCTGTGGCTAAGTTTTAGACAACAGAAAACTAAAGGTCATAAAAGAGTGAAAATCATAGATCACCATTAAAATAAGATCAAAATAGGATAATGAGTAAAAATGAAAATTATCAGCGTTTTTTCTTTGAATATATTAATATTTAGTGTAGGATAGGTAATATGCGATTCCATTTTGATTTATTTTTTATTAATGTCCTGGCTGAGTCATTTTTCAGTAACACGTGCCTTAAAGGTTTTGCACCTTAGATTATGATGATCGGTTGTCAATAGTAAGAAAAATACATACTAACGTAGATACTGACGTGCCTAAGTCGCTCGAAACTTTTTGAACATCTTACAGTCTAGTATATAGGTTCATTGGTGTTTTGCTCGTCGTTCTACCTACAAGGATTCTTTCTTGTCAGTGAATACTTTTGTTATGGCTTTTATTTATTTTAATTTTTTTATTCCAACATGTGCAATTTCAAAGTTATCTCATTCTTTTTTAGGTGAAACTATTACCGGTTTTGAAAATGGACTATTTGTTCATTATGGAAATGCACAACATATCACCATGTTCTTCTTTTTTGGCTTAAATGGATTAGTTGACATCATCATGTTCTACACTAATTTTCTACCAAAGAAATTAGATTATCTCACGGCAACATTAGGATTTGCCGTTGAAGCATTTCTATTCGCCAATCATTTACACGGTAGATCATCAATAGATAAACAGGTAAACAGATGTTGGGACCCTCAGACCCTGCTAAAAATATTTTTTGGACGATGGTAATAAAATAATAAAAAATAAAATGTTCATAGTCTGTCCAATAGTGTAGACTTGGTATAAACATGAAAGTCCCCCATTTAAAATGGTTGTCAAAAATTTCTGCTTTTTGCTATTTTCTGATATTGATTTAAAAAAATTTCCGAAAAAGAAGTTTTTGAAAGAACAGTACAGGTCATATTAAACCTAAGATCAGCCGAAAAAAATTCCTATAATAATTCAAACTCAAAACGACCAATAATTACTATTAAAGAATAAATGAAATCCAAAACGAATAGAAATTGAATAAACAATCATAGCAAACAAACCTACAACATGTAACGATGACAATAGCGATTTTATTTTCAAACGCCATAAAACGGTCATGCCGATCAGCGGCAGTTCTTGTCATAATAAGGCACTAAACAAATATAACAAAGGTACTAATCAAACAGTTCGTGGTAACTGTGGTAACTGTAAGTAAGGAGCGACCCGGCTCAATGGTAACCGAAACTCTAGAAAACGGGCTTTTGATACCAATAGATACATCAAAAGAATCAGATTTCAATGCTGATTTCAAATATATAACTTTCATCAAGTTTAGTGCTACCCATCAAAAGTTACTCGCCTGAGAAAATTTGGCTGATTTTCAAAAAAAGGGGGAAAGACCCCCTAAAAGTTATATAACCTTAATGAAAATCACACCATCATATTCAGCGTATCAGATAACCCTACTGTAGAGGTTTCAAGCACCTATTTACGAAAACGTGAATTTTTGCATTTTTTGCCAGAAGAAAGATCACGGATGCGTGTTTATTTGTTTTTTTTTGTTTTTTTGTTGTTTTTTTCCCCCAGGGGTGATCGTATCGACCCAGTGGTCCTAGAATATCGTGGGAGGGCTCATTGGAACGGAAATTAAAAGTTCTAGTGCCCTTTTTAAGTGACCAAAAAAAATGGAGGGCAACTAGGCCCCCTCCCACGCTTATTTTTTTCTCAAAGTCACCCGATCAAAATTTTGAGATAGCCATTTTGTTCAGCATGGTCGAAAATATGATAAATATGTCTTTTAGGATGACTTAATCCCCCGAAGTCCCCAGGGGGAGGGCTAAAAGTTATGAACTTTACCCAATGGTAACATATAGTATTGGTTATTGGGAAGTATACAGACGTTTTCAGGAGGGTTTTTTCTGGTAGTGGGGGGGGGGGAGTCGGTGGTTATGTTTGAGGATCTGTCCATGAAGAAATTGTTCATGGGGGAAGTGAAATTGCCATGAAGGGGGCGCCGGACTTGCCAGCATTATTTATTGGTTATTAGGAAGTATACAGACATTTTCAGGAAGAATTTTTTTCTGGAGGGGGGGGCTAGAGGAGGGGGTTACTCTGGAGAATCCTCTCGTGGAGGATGTTTCTTTGGGGTAAGGGAAATTTCTATGAAGGGGGTGCCGGATTTCCAAGCATTATTTAAAAAACGATCAGAAATTAAATAAAAAAAACAAGTTTTTTCAACTGAAAGTAAGAAGCAACAGTAGAAAGGCCTTATTGACTCCCACGAGAACACCCTGCTGCCACCTACAACTTTTTTACATAATTTATGCATGTTTTTTATGGTTTTTGTCAGTGAGAATGGAAAAACAGAATTTTTCTCACTTGAAAAAACATGAATTTTCTCACATTGATGGATGTTTTATTGGACGGTTATGTGTGTTGGTCAATTTATTTGATGTTTTTCATGGACGTCAACAGCAATTCATGTCTTTTTTATGGTTCGTTGTCAGTGAGAATGAAAAAACAGGAACTTTCTCACATTTATGGATGTCAACAGCAATTTATGTCTGTTTTATGGTTCGTTGTCAGTGAGAATGAAAAAACAGGAACTTTCTCACATTTAGGGATGTCAACAGCAATTTATGTCTGTTTTATGGTTCGTTGTCAGTGAGAATGAAAAAACAGGAACTTTCTCTCATTTTTGGATGTCAACATAAATTTATGTCTGTGTTATGGCTTTCGTCAGTGAGAATGTACATGCTCGACGCGAATGTTATGAGATTGTTTGGCTAACCTAACCTGAGAAATTGATTTACATAATCGGTGGGGGAATTATTGGTTCACAAAAGGGGAATTAAGAAACAATCATGGCTTCTTTGATTGTTAGGCTAACCTAACCTGAGAAATGAATTTACATAATCGGTGGGGGAGAATGTATTGATTCACGAAGGGGGAATTAAGAAACAAACCTTGCTTCTTTGATCTTTAGGCTAACCTAACCTGAGAACTTGATTTACATAATCGTCGGGGATATTATTGATTCACGAAGGGTGAATTAAGAAAAATTTTTGTTTCTTTGATCCTTGGGCTAACCTAACCTGAGAAATTGATTTACATAATCGGCGGGGGACTTATTAATTCACGAAGGGGGAATTAAGAAACATTAAGGTTTCTTTAATCTTTAGGTCTGAGGGATAAACGTTCTTTAGGTCAGAGAGAAAAATTAATATTCTATTTTTAAATAGGGCTTCATTGATCTTTAGTGTCAGGAATTAGAAATGACATCACTTGTTATCTTGGAATTATGTGGGAGTCTAAAGAGATAGAAATTCTATTTTTAAATACGGCTTCACTGAGCTTTAAGTCGGAGAGATAAATCTATATTCTAACGAAACCTTAATAGTGTAGCTAGGAACATTTATGAGATGAAGAGATTAACGTAGGAAAGCGTTTCCTAGAAATTTGAAATGCGAAAGCACAGAGATGCCAAAAACAAAAGGAACACGCTGAGATTACGTTTAGGGATTATTTGGGTGAAACGGTTTTAGACATTTTAGGGAATTATTTCGGCGAAACAGTTAGAGACATTTTAAAAGATGATTTTAGAAAAGGTTTTAGAAGAGGTTTTGAGTGTGGTTGTTATAGTAAGCAAGTTCTATTTGAACAGTGTCGTGAGGTCCTCTACCCCAACCCCAAAGGGCCCCGATTGCCCTACCCCGACCCAAAGGACTCCGATCCCCATACCCCAATCCCGAAGAAACCCCCCGGTCCCCAAATGTTCCCCGGGTCCCGTCTTTCGTTGATGTATTTTGTCTGAAACCTATGATTTGGGGTGTATGGGTTGCTATTTTTTACTTTTCTGAGCTGGATTTCTTAGCCTTTCTTAGGTGTGTGTTGTTAGAAACCTATGATTTGGGATGGGTGGTTTTCTATTTTTGACTTTTCTGAGCTGGATTTCTTAGCCTTTCTTAGGTGTGTGTTGTCAGAAAATTATGATTTGGGATGTGTAGTTTGCTATTTGGACTTCTCAGAGCTAGAATTCTTAGTCTCTCATAGGTATTTGCTGTCTGAAACTTCTAGTTTGGGATGAGTAGTTTGCTATTTCAGACATTTATGAGCTAGGCTTTCCTAGTATATCGTAGGTGAATGCTGTCAGAAAATAATGATTTGGGATATTTAAATTACTATTTCGGGCATTTCTGAGCTAGATTTCTTTGTCACTCATAGGTGTTTGTTGTCTGAAACCTATAGTTTGGGATGAGTAATTTGCTATTTTTGACTTATCTGAGCTAGGTTTCTTAGCCTTTCATAGGTGTGTGTTGTCAGAAACTTATGATTTGGGATATGTAAATTACTATTTTTGACTTTTCTGAGCTAGATTTCTTAGCCTTTCACAGGTGTTTGTTGTCTGAAACCTATAGTTTGGGATGAGTAGTTTGCTTTTGGACTTTTCAGATCTGGATTTCTTAGTCTTTCGTGGGTGTTTGTTGACTGAAACTTATGATTTGGGATATGTAAATTACTATTTCGGGCTTTTCTAAGCTAGATTTCTTAGTCTTTCGTTGGTGTGTGTTGTCTGAAACCTATGATTTGGGATTTGTAGTTTTGCTTTTTGGACTTTTCAGAGCTAGGATTCTTAGTCCCTCATAGGTGTTTGTTGTCTAAAACCTATAGTTTGGGATGAGTAGTTTGCTATTTCAGGCGTTTCTGAGCTAAGGTTTCTTAGTATTTCGTAGGTTTGTGTTGTCTGAAACTTATGACTTGAGGTGTCTAATTTGCTATTTCAGGCCTTTCTGAGCTAAGGTTTCATAGTATTTCGTAGGTGAATGTTGTCTGAAACTTATGATTTGGGATATGTAAATGACTATCTCGGGCTTTTCTGAGTTAGATTTCTTAGTCTTTCGTTGGTGTGTGTTGACTGAAACCTATGATTTGGAATATAAGGTTCTTAGTCTTTCGTTGGTGTGTGTTGTCTGAAACCTTTGATTTGGGATTTGTAGTTTACTTTTTGGACTTTTCAGAGCTAGGATTCATAGTCCCTCATAGGTGTTTGTTGTCTGAAACCTATAGTTTGGGATGAGTAGTTTGATACTTCAGGCTTTTCTGAGCTAAGGTTTCTTAGTATTTCGTAGGTGTGTGTTGTCTGAAACTTATGATTTGAGGTGTTTAATTTGCTATTTCAGGCTTTTCTGAGCTAAGGTTTCATAGTATTTCGTAGGTGAATGTTGTCTGAAACATATGATTTGGGATATGTAAATTACTATTTCGGGCTTTTCTAAGCTAGATTTCTTAGTCTTTCGTTGATGTGTGTTGTCTGAAACCAATGATTTGGGATGGGTGGGATTGCTATTTTTGAATTTTCTGAGCTGGATTTCTTAGCCTTTCCTAGGTATGTGTTGTCTGAAACCTATGATTTGGGATGGTTAATTTGCTATTTTTGACTTTTCTGAGCTAAGTTATACTATGATTGTGATTATTTTCTATGAAGATAGAAAGTTTCACTTTAATTTTAAATTTTCTTAAATTCAGTTCCGACTTTGCTCAAAGAGATGAAAAAATTTAAAGTTCGGCTCCAAATATTTTCCACGTCAGTTTTAAGTTCACCAGGACATAAAAAATTTAAAGTTCACTTCTAAATTTTTCCAAAGAAGAGCGGAAAAGTTATACTATTATTATGATCATTTTCCATGAAGATAAAAAGTTTCACTTTAATTCTAAATTTTCTTAAATCTTAAAAAGAAGTGAAATATTCTTACGACTCTACAAATCGTATTCTGTGCTTGTTCATACACACGACGCGGCTTTTCCACTGATACTCTATGGCAGGTTATCGACACTACCGAGTTTATTGCATGCATTAAATCAGAATTTTTTACGCAGTGGAAGGATCAACACACAATTCATATCTGTAAAAAGTGAAGATGAATTATTCGACGAAAGTATGTGCACATGAAAAAACCATCGTCGTGTTGAATGCTGACAAGGAGAAATACCTGAACTATGAAACGAGTGCAAGTGGAGATCTTATTGGGAATGTATGCATACGTTGTCATGACAGTGAGGAGTTAAATTCCTTTGGTGTACCCACGAATTTCCATCATGCAAGTGGTGGATATGCGAGAGTAACATTACCAGAGAAATTAGTAGTCAAAGAGAATGCCAACTTAAAAATAATAGTTGATGAAGAGGGACAACTTCTAGCTAATGGTTTTGGTAGCATGTTAGCCGTTGATAGATCTTATCGCAATCTTTCCAGTGTTAGCATTCGAATGAAAGCAAAAGGAAAAAGAAGACATGCATACAGCTGCATCAACATCATAAATCATATCAAGTCAATGTGCCAAAACTGCTATCTATGTAAAAATAATGTGACAATAGACAGTGAAATCGCAGGCAGAATAAAAAGGACATTAGTAGACAATATCATCAATGAATATAAAGATGAATTGATGGAAAGTGAAGCGCAAGTGTACTAATAATGTATAATAATGTATTTAACATATTTTTTATATTAATATTCTAAATTTTGTTATTTCATTAAAAATATCTTATGCATTATTTTGTTAAGTGTTCATTATTTTTAGGGTATGCTAGAATGTCAAACGTTCAGAATATCTATTAAAAAGGTCAGAGATGTAAGAAAAATAATTTTAGAGATAATGATACTACTAGCAGGTTCAATTTTTCATAGAAGATAGAAAAGTTCAAGGTCTCATCTGACTTTTACCAAAGAACACAATTCAATTTTAATTTCTCCAGAGAAAATAAAAAGCTTACACTTCAGTTTTAAGTTCAGCAAGACATAAAAAATTTAAAGTTCAGTTCTAAATTTTTCTATAGAAGATAGGAAAAGTTATACTATGATAGTGATTATTTTCCATGAAGATAAAAAGTTTCACTTTAATTCTAAATTTTCTTAAATTCAATTCCGACCTTTCTCAAAGAGTTAAATTTAAAGTTCTATTCCAAATATTTTCCCAGAACAAGAAAAGTCCCAAGACATAAAAAATTTAAAGTTCACTTCTAAATTTTTCCGTAGAAGATAGGAAAAGTTATACTATGATTATGATTATTTTCTATGAAGATAAAAAATTTCACTTTAATTGTAAATTTTATTAAATTAAGTTCTGACCATTCTCAAAGAGATGAAAAAATTTAAAGTTCTGTTCCAAATATTTCCCCGGAAGAAGAAAAGTTCAACTTCGATTCTGAATTTTCTCAATGAAAATGAAATAAGTTATTGATCAATTCTATATTCCCAAAATAATAGAAAATTTTCCACTTCAATTCAGATTTTTCTCAAAGAGATGAAAAAATTTTAAATATTGTTCCAAATTTTTCTTAGAAGATAGAAAAGTTCAAGTTCTAATCTGAATTTTACCAAAGAATACAATTCTATTCTAATTTCTCCAGAGAAAATAAAAAGCTTCCACTTCAGTTTTAAGTTCACCAAGACATAAAAAATTTAAAGTTCAGTTCTAAATTTTTCCTTAGAAGATAGGAAAAGTTATACTTTGATTGTGATTATTTTCTATGAAGATAAAAAGTTTCACTTTGATTCTAAATTTTCTTAAATTCAGTTCTGACCTTTCTCAAAGAGATGAAAAAATTTAAAGTTCTGTTCAATATATTTTTTTGGAAGAAGAAAAGTTCAACTTCGATTCTGAATTTTTCATTGAAAATGAAATGACTTATTGATCAATTCTATTTCCCCAAAATAATATAAAAAATTTTCACTTCAGTTCAGATTTTTCTCAAAGAGATGAAAAAATTTAAAATACTATTCCAAATTTTTCATAGAAGATAGAAAAGTTCAAGTTCTCTTCTGAATTTTACCAACAAACACAATTCAAATCTAATTTCTCCAGAGAAAATAAAAAGCTTACACTTCAGTTTTAATTTCAACAAGACATAAAAAATTTAAAGTTATTTTCTAAATTTTTATATAGAAGATAGGAAAAGTTATACTATGATAGTGATTATTTTCCATGAAGATAAAAAAGTTTCACTTTAATTCTAAATTTTCTTAAATTCAGTTGCGACTTTTCACATAGAGATGAAAAAATTTAAAGTTCTGTTCAAAATTTTTCATAGAATATTGAAAAAGTTATACTTTGATCGTGAATATTCAAGTTCTCTTCTGAATTTTACCAAAGAACATAATTCAATTCTAATTTCGCTATAGAAAATAAAAAGCTGCCACTTCAGTTTTAAGTTCGCCATGACATAAAAAATTTTAAGTTCAATTCTAAATTTCTACATATAAGATAGGAAAAGTTATGCTATGATTGTGATTATTTTTTATGAAGATTAAAAGTTTCACTTAAATTTTAAGTTTTCTCAAAGAAGTGAAGAAAAGTTCAACTTCGATTCTGAATTTTCTCAATGAAAATGAAATAAGTTATTGATCATTTCTGAATTTTACCAAAGAATATAATTCATTTCTAATTTCTCCAGAGAAAATAAAAAGTTTCCATATCACTTTTAAGTTTACCAAGACATAAAAATTTAAAGTTCAATTCTAAATTTTTCCATAGAAGATAGGAAAAGTTATACTATGATTGTAATTATTTTCCATGAAGATAAGAAGTTTCACATTAATTCTAAATTTTCTTAAATTTAATTCCGACCTTTCTCAAAGAGATGAAAAAATTTGAAGTTCTGTTCCAAATATTTTCCCGGAAAAAGAAAAGTCCAACTTCGATTCTGAATTTTCACGATGAAAATGAAATAAGTTATTGATCAATTCTGTTTTCCTAAAATAATATAAAATTTTCCACTTCAATTCAGATTTTTCTCAAAGAGATGACAAAATTTTAAATATTGTTCTAAATTTTTCATAGAAGATAGGAAAAGTTTTGCTTTGATTGTGAACATTCTTCATGACCATATGGAGCTACGCTTTAGTTCTGGCTTGTCTCAAATAGTTTCTGAATTTAAAATCTCTCATCAAAATTTTTTTAGAGAAGAGAAAACAAAGTTTGAGCAATTCTGAAATTTCACATTGAAAAAGAAAAGAATATTATTTCAGTTCCTAATTTCTCAAAGACATAAAAAATTTAAAGTTCAATTCTAAATTTTTCCATAGAAGATATGATATGATATGATTTATGATGTTGATGCAGCTGTATGCATGTCTTCTTTTTCCTTTTGCTTTCATTCGAATGCTAACACCGGAAAGATTGCGATAAGATCTATCAACGGCTAACATGCTACCAGAACCATTAGCTAGAAGTTGTCCCTCTTCATAGACTATTATTTTTAAGTTGGCATTCTCTTTGATTACTAATTTCTCTGGTAATGTTACTCTCGCATATCCACCACTTGCATGATGGAAATTCTTGGGTACACCAAAGGAATTTAACTCCTCACTCTCATGACAACGTATGCATACATTCCCAATAAGATCTCCACTTGCACTCGTTTCATAGTTCAGGTATTTCTCCTTGTCAGCATTCAACACGACGATGATTTTTTCATGTGCACATACTTTCGTCGAATAATACATCTTCACTTTTTACAGATATGAATTGTGTGTTGATCCTTCCACTGCGTAAAAAATACTGATTTAATGCATGCAATAAACTCGGTAGTGTCGATAACCTGCCATAGATTATCAGTGGAAAAGCCGCGTCGTGTCTATGAACAAGCACAGAGTACGATTGGTAGAGCCGTAAGCATATTTCATGTCATTTTAAGATTTAAGAAAATTTTGAATTAAAGTGAAACTTTTTATCTTCATGGAAAATAATCATAATCATAGTATAACTTTTCCTATCTTCTGTGGAAAAATTTAGAAGTCAACTTTAAATTTGTTATGTCTTGGTGAACTTAAAACTGACGTGGAAAATATTTGGAGCCGAACTTTAAATTTTTTCATCTCTTTGAGCAAAGTCGGAACTGAATTTAAGAAAATTTAGAATTAAAGTGAAACTTTTTATCTTCATCGAAAATAATCCCAATCATAGTATAACTTTTTCTATCTTCTATGGAAAAATTTAGAACTGAATTTTAAATTTTTTATGTCTTGGTGAACTTAAAACTGACGTGGAAGCTTCACCTACGAAATACTAAGAAACCTTAGCTCATAAAAGCATGAAATATCCAACTAGTCATCCCAAAATAGAAGTTTCAGACAACAAACACCTATGAGGGACTAAGAATCCTAGCTCTGAAAAGTCCAAAAAGCAAACTACATCTTCCAAATCATAATTTTCTGAAAGCACACACCTATGAAATGCTAAGAAATCTAGCTCAGAAAAGTCTAAAATAGCAAACCGCTCATTCCCAAATCATAGGTTTCAGTCAACACACACCTACGGAAGGCTAAGAAATACATCTCAGAAAAGTAAAAAAATAGCAACCCACACATCCCAAATCATTGGTTTCAGACACCTCATCCCTACGGAAGACTAAGAAATCTGGTTATAAAAAGTCGGAAATAGCAAATTGCATACCTCAAAACATAAGTTTCAGACAACACACACCTATGAAATACTAAGAAACCTTAGCTCAGAAAAGCCTGAAATAGCAAACTATTCATCCCAAACTATAGGTTTCAGACAACAAACACCTATCAGGGGCTAAGAATCCTAGCTCTGAAAAGTCTAAAAAGCAAACTACAAATCCCAAATCATAATTTTCTGACAGCACACACCTATGAAAGGCTAAGAAACATAGATCAGAAAAGTCAAAAATAGCAAATTAACCATCCCAAATCATAGGTTTCAGACAACACATACCTAGGAAAGGCTAAGAAATCCAGCTCAGAAAAGTCAAAAATAGCAATCCCACCCATCCCAAATCATTGGTTTCAGACAACACACATCAACGAAAGACTAAGAAATCTAGCTTAGAAAAGCCCGAAATAGTAATTTACATATCCCAAATCATAATTTTCAGACAACATTCACCTATGAATTCCTATGAAAGCTTAGCTTAGAAAAGCCTGAAATAGCAAATTACACACCCCAAATCATAAGTTTCAGACAACACACACCTACGAAATACTATGAAACCTTGGTTCAGAAAATCCTGAAATAGCAAACTACTCATCCCAAACTATAGGTTTCAGATAACAAACACCTATGAGGGACTATGAATCCTAGCTCTGAAAAGTCCACAAAGCAAACTACAAATCCCAAATCATAGGTTTCAGACAAGACACACCAACGAAAGACTAAGAAATCTAGCTTAGAAAAGCCTGAAATAGTAATTTACATATCCCAAATCATAAGTTTCAGTCAACACACACCCACGGAAGGCTAAGAAATCCAGCTCTGAAAAGTCCAAAAGCAAACTACTCATCCCAAACTATAGGTTTCAGACAACAAACACCTATGAAACGCTAAAGAAATCTATCTCAGAAAATTCAAAAATAGTTATTTTCATATCCCAAATCATTATTTTCTGACAACACACACCTATGAAAGGCTAAAAAACATAGATAAGAAAAGTCAAAAATAGCAAACTGCTCATCCCAAACTATAGCTTTGAGACAGCAAACACCTATGAGGGACTAAGAAATCTAGCTCAGAAAAGCCCGAAATAGTAATTTACATATCCCAAATCGTAATTTTCTGACAACATTCACCTACGATATACTAGGAAAGCCCAGCTCATAAATGTCCGAAATAGCAAACTACTCATCCCAAACTAGAAGTTTCAGATAACAAACACCTATGAGAGACTAAGAATTCTAGCTCTGAAAAGTCCAAATAGCAAACTAAACAACCCAAATCATAATTTTCTGACAACACACACCTATGAAAGGCTAAGAAATCCAGCTCAGAAAAGTCAAAAATAGAGAACCACCCATCCCAAATCATAGGTTTCAGACAACACACAGCTATGAAAGACTAAGAAATCCAACTCAGAAAAGTCAAAAATAGCAACCCATACACCCCAACTCATAGGTTTCAGACAACACACATCAACGAAAGACGGGGCCCGGGGAACCTTTGAGGTACGGGGGGTTCCTTCGGGATTGGGGTATGGGGATCGGAGTCCTTTGGGTCGGGGTAGGGCGATCGGGGCCCTTTGGGGTTGGGGTAGAGGACCTCACGACACTGTTCAAATAGAACTTGCTTACTATAACGACCACAATCAAAACCTCTTCTAAAACGTTTTCTAAAATCATCTTTTAAAATGTCTCTAACTGTTTCGCCGAAATAATTCCCTAAAATGTCTAAAACCTTTTCACCCAAATAATCCCTAAACGTAATCTCAGCGTGTTCCTTTTGTTTTTGGCATCTCTGTGCTTTCACATTTCAAATTTCTAGGAAACCCTTTCCTACGTTAATCTCTTCATCTCATAAATGTTCCTAGCTACACTATTAAGGTTTCGTTAGAATATCAATTTATCTCTCTGACTTAAAGCTCAGTGAAGCCGTATTTAAAAATAGAATTTCTATCTCTTTAAACTCCCACATAATTCCAAGATAACAAGTGATGTCATTTCTAATTCCTGACACTAAAGATCAATGAAGCCCTATTTAAAAATAGAATATTAATTTTTCTCTCTGACCTAAAGAACGTTTATCCCTCAGACCTAAAGATTAAAGAAACCATAATGTTTCTTAATTCCCCCTTCGTGAATTAATAATTCCCCCTCCGATTATGTAAATCAAGTTCTCAGGTTAGGTTAGCCTAAAGATCAAAGAAACCATAATGTTTCTTAATTCCCCCTTCGTGAATCAATAATTCCCCGCCGATTATGTAAATCAATTTCTCAGGTTAGGTTAGCCTAAAGATCAAAGAAGCCATGTTTGTTTCTTAATTCCCCTTTCGTAAATCAATACATTCTCCCCCACCGATTATGTAAATTCATTTCTCAGGTTAGGTTAGCCTAACAATCAAAGAAGCCATGATTGTTTCTTAATTCCCCTTTTGTGAACCAATAATTCCCCCACCGATTATGTAAATCAATTTCTCAGGTTAGGTTAGCCAAACAATCTCATAACATTCGCGTCGAGCATGTACATTCTCACTGACAAAACCATAACACAGACATAAATTGCTGTTGACATCCATAAATGTGAGAAAGCTCCTGTTTTTTCATTTTCACTGACAACGAACCATAAAACAGACATAAATTGCTGTTGACATCCATAAATGTGAGAAAGCTCCTGTTTTTTCATTCTCACTGACAACGAACCATAAAACAGA
Source organism: Artemia sp. Qi Xiang Cuo (assembly GCF_049724085.1). Taxonomy (NCBI): domain Eukaryota; kingdom Metazoa; phylum Arthropoda; class Branchiopoda; order Anostraca; family Artemiidae; genus Artemia; species Artemia sp. Qi Xiang Cuo. The sequence goes on along the minus strand of NC_142812.1, from coordinate 26,969,542 downwards.
CATAAATTGCTGTTAACATCCATAAATGTGAGAAAGTTCCTGTTTTTTCATTCTCACTGACAACAAACCATAAAACAGACATAAATTACTGTTGACATCCATGAAAAACATCAAATAAATTTACCAACACACATAACCGTCCAAGATAACATCCATCAAAGTGAGAAAATTCATGTTTTTTCAAGTGATAAAAATTCTGTTTTTCAATTCTCACTGACAAAAACCATAAAAAACATGCATAAATTATGTAAAAAAGTTGTAGGTGGCAGCAGGGTGTTCTCGTGGGAGTCAATAAGGCCCTTCTACTAGCAACATTAGAACTTAAAACGAGCAGAAATTATAACTTATGTGAGGGGGCTCTCCCCCAAGTCAATACCTCGCTCTTTACGCTACAGTTTTTTTAGTGCTTTCAAAAGAGCTATCTATTCTAATTAAACGGCTTTTGTGTTTCTGGGGTTTGTGAATTAATATTTTTTTTAACTTTTAACGTAAAGAGCGTGGTATTGAATAAGGGGAGAACCCCCTCATATACGTAATAAAAAAACAATTAAAAAAAACAAGCGATACGGCTCAATAGTAATCGAAACTTTTAAAAACGGAATTTTGATGTCAATAAATGTATCAAAAGAATGTGTTTATAATACTGATTCTAAATATATAAATCTTATTAAGTTTAGTATTACTCATCAAAGGCTACGATCCTGAGAAAATTTACTCGATTTTTAAAGAGGGTGGAAACAAAACCTACAAGTGAAAAAATTTTAGTAAAAATCACACCGTCAGATTCAGCGTATCAGAAAAGCCTATTACATAGGTTTCAAGCTCATATCTGCAAAAATGTGCAACTTTGTATTATCTGCCAGAAGAAAAATATACGAATATAGAAGTTAGTTATGTAAGTTAATTTGTAAATTACGTCATAACCAGATTTAGAGACATCCATTTAGCAAAAGAAAAGTAAAATTTTTATGCAAATTTGGTTTACTTATTCAATGACGGTTAGCCAAAATAAAAGCTGTATTAACTAAAAAACAATCAGAAATTAAATAAAAAATACATGTTTTTAACTGAAAGTAAGGAGCGACATTAAACTTCAAACGAACAGAAATTATTCCGTATATGAAGAGGGCTGTCCCCTCCTCAACGCCTCGTTCTTTACGCTAAAGTTTGACTCTGTCTCACAACTTTATTTTTTAAAACAATAAAAAACTTTAGCGTAAAGAGCGAAGCGTTGAGGAGGGGACAGCCCCTTTCATATACGTAATAATTTCTGTTCGTGTTAAGTTTTAAAGTCGCTCCTTACTTTCAGTTTAAAAAACTTGTTTTTATTATTTAATATAAATGAAAAGATAAATCTTAAAGCGAGTAAAACTTAAATTGAATGAGTGAATCAAAGTTAAAACGAACAAAAGTTAATACAAACAAGAGTTTGGTTTCTGCCCCCTTCCCTAACTGTAAAAGTCTAAAGCCTACTGCGTCATTGGCGCTTTACTGAAAATGAATTATATTACAAATATTTCATTTTGCACTTCTTATAAAATTGAAAATAAAAATAACAGTGAAATAATATCTCGAACTGATAAGTTTTCAGCGATTAATATAATTATGTCATTTATTTAGTTTAATTTTATTAGTTGACGCAGTAGTCTAATTTAGTTAGCTTAATTTTATTGTCATTTAGTTAGTTTAATTTTATTAATGACGCAGTAGTAGGTACAGTGCCCAAATTGTTTGTTTTAAGCTTGATTTATTTGTTCAATTTAAATTTTACTTGTTTAAGGATTTATTTATTCATTTATATTAGCATCTGTTGTTGTTTTGTGTGCCATGATTGTTTATTTATTTTCTGTTCGTTTTGGGTTTCTTTATTTCTTAACAGTAATTTCTGGTCGTTTTGAGTTTGAATTAATATGGGAATTTTTTTCTGCTGATCAGTAGAAGGGCCTTATTGACTCCGAACGGGGCACCAAATATGGGCATAGAGTCATTTGGGAGAACACGTTGTTAATGGGGTCAATGACCTCTTAGAAGGGCCTTATTGACTCCGAACGGGGCACCAAATATGGGCATAGAGTCATTAGGGAGAACACGTTGTTAATGGGGTCAATGACCTCTTAGAAGGGCCTTATTGACTCCGGAACGGGGCACCAAATATGGGCATAGAGTCATTAGGGAGAACACGTTGTTAATGGGGTCAATGACCTCTTAGAAGGGCCTTATTGACTCCGAACGGGGCACCAAATATGGGTATAGAGTCATTTGGGAGAACACGATGTTAATGGGGTCAATGACCTCTTAGAAGGGCCTTATTGACTCCGAACGGGGCACCAAATATGGGCATAGAGTCATTAGGGAGAACACGTGGTTAATGGGGTCAATAACCTAAATTTCCAAGGTCGATGTTGTTGTTGTTGTAAGTGCACGCTCTCAGCGAATGTCAAGGTCGATGTTGTTGTTGTTGTAAGTGCACGCTCTCAGCAAATGTTATGCCGTCCAGGAATTTGGAACACCTGTGCTGTCGACCTCAATTCACCTATCGTGAATCAATAATTCCCCTTAGAAACAACAAATTAATTCCCCTTTCTTGACAGATCAATCAACCACTGACGTCATCTGTCAGACTTTAAAAATATTCACCTAGAAACGATTCTCCAGGAATAGATCCCAGTCATTAATGTCTTTGCCTCGGAAACAACTCTTTTGGTCGAACTCCAAAGGATATTAATAAACAATGCCATGGAAACAATTCTCCAAGAAACATCTTAGCGATGAATTGTTTTAGCGCGGGAATCAGGTTTCTTATTAATTTGAAATGCCTCAGCGCAGAGATGCCAAAAACAAAAGGAACACGCTGAAATTACGTTTAGGGATTATTTGGGCGAAACCGTTTTATCCATTTTATGGAATTATTTCGGCGAAACAGTTAGAGACATTTTGAAAGACGATTTTAGGAAAGGTTCTAGAAAAGAATTTGAGGGTGAAACTCTGTGGTCGTTATAATACACAAGTTCCATTTGAACAGTGTTGTGAGGTCCTATACCCCAACCCCAAAGGGTTCCGATCCCCACCCCAACCCCCAAGGAAGCCCCCGGTACTCAAAGGTCCCACAAGCTCCCAAAGAGCCCCAGCCCCCCAAACGCCCTCCTCAGACCCTCAAAGACCCTCCTCTGGTCCTCAAAGGGCCCCCGGACCACCAAAGAGCACCCCGGACCCCAGAGGCCCTCCCCCCGGTCCTCAAAGGTCCCCCGGGCCCGAGAAGCACCGCGGACCAGGAATGCGTCGCATGGGGATGCGCCGCAGGGGATGCGCCGCAGGGAGGCGCCGCAGGAATGCGCCGCACGAATGCGCCACAGGGAAGCACCGCACGAATGCGCTGCAGGGATGCACCGAAGGGATGTGTCACAGGGATGCGCCGCAGGGATGCGCTGCAGGAATGCGCCGCAAAAAGTAAACTAAAAAGTAAAAATTTTGAAATGTTATCCCCCAAACGCCCTCCCTGGGCCCCAAAGGCCCTCCCCCGGTCCCCATACATGCACACAAAAACTTACACACACACAAAAACTTACACACACACACACACAAAAACTTACACACACACACGGAAACTTACACACACACACAAAAACTTACACACACACACGAAAACTTACACACACACACCAAAACTTACACACACACGCCAAGACTTACACACACACACACAAAAACACAAAAAAACACACACAAACACACACAAAAAGTAACACATGCACACGAAAACTTACATGCACACAAAAACTTACATTCATACAAAAACTTACACACACACACACACACACAAAACTTCAACAAACAAACACAAGATAAATCAGACACACACTCCAAAACTGAAACACACGAACAAAAATACACACACACACACACACAAAAACTAAAACAAGAACACAAAAAAAATCACACAAACACACACAAAAAATTGCACACACACACACATACACAAAAACTTACACACACACACACGAAAAATTACACACAAACAAAAACTTACACACACACACAGAAACTTACAAACACACACACACACACACAAACTTACACACACACACACAAAAACTTACACACACACACACAAAAACTTACACACAAACACACACATAACTTACACACACACAAAGACGCACATCCACACACAAAGCTTGACACACAAGACACTTACACACACACACACACAAAACTTAGACCCACACACAAAAACTTACATGCACACAAAAGCTTACATGCACACAAAGCTTACACACACACAAAGCTTGCACACACGCACGAAAACACACACACACACAAAAACTTACACACACACACATGAAGACTTACACACACACACGAGACTTACACACACGCAAAGCTACACACACACACAAAGACTTACACACACACACACACAAAACTTACACATGCACACGAGAACTTACATGCACACAAAGACTTACATGCACACACACACACACACACACACACACGAGACTCACACACACACGAAAACTACACACACACAAAGACTTACACACACACACACACAAGACTTACACATGACACACACACACACACACACACAGACTTACACACACACACAAACTTCACACACACACACGAAAGACTTACACACACAGCGCACAAACACACACACACAAGGACTTACACACAAACACACACACACAAGAGCTTACACATGCACACGAGAGCTTACATGCACACAAAACTTACATGCACACAAAGCTTACACACACACACACACACAAACACACACACAAACACACGAGAGCTCACACACACACGCGCAGAGCTTACACACACACACAAGACTTACACACACACACACACACACAGAGCTTACACACGAACACAAAGACTCACACACACACGCACAAACACACACACACGCACACACACACACACACACAGCACACACACACACACGAGAGCTTACACACACACACACGAAGCTTACACACACAAAAGCACACATGCACACGAAACTTACACACACACACACGGCCAAGACTGACACACACACACACACAAGACACACACACACACACACACACAAACACACACACATGAACACACACACAAGACTCACACACACACGCACAGAGACTTACAAACACACACACACAGAGCTTACACACACACACACGAAGACTTACACACACACACGAAAGCTTACATGCGCACAAAAACACACACACACACACACACACACACACACACAGACTTACAACACACACACACACACACAAAGACTTACACACACAGAGACTTACACACACACACAGAACACGCACAGACACACACACACACACACAAAGACTCACACACACACACAAACACACACACACAGACACACGCACACATAAAGACTTACACACACACGCACAGAACTTGCATGCACACAAGACACACACACGAGACTTACACACACACGACACACACACACACACACACAGAAACTTACACACACACACACAAGAGCTTACACACACACAAAGACTTACACACACACACACACACACACACACACACACATGCACACACACACACACACAAACACACACACACACACACACACTGAGCACACACACAGCACAGTACACAAACACACACACACAAAGACTTACACACACACGCAAAACTTACATGCACACAAAGCTTACACGCACACAAAGACTTACACACACACGAAAACTTACGCACACACACAAACACACACACACACACACACAAACTTACACATGCACACGAAAACTTACATGCACACAAAGACTTACATGCACACAAACTTACACACACGCACAAGACTTACACGCACACACAAAGACTTACACACACACACACACAAACACACACACACACAAGAACTTACACACACACACACACACAAACACACACACACACACGAAAACTACACACACACACACGAAGACTTACACACACACGAGACTTACACACACACAAGAAACTTACACACACACACACACACAAACACACACACACATGCACACGAGACTACATGCACACAAGACTTACATGCACACAAAGACTTACACACACACACACACACACACACACACACACACACACACACACACACACACGAAAACTTACACACACACGCACAAAACTTACACACACACAAAAACTTACACACACACACACACACAGACTTACACATGCACACGAAACACATGCACACAAGACTTACATGCACACAAAAACTTACACACACACACACACACAAACACACACACACACGATCACACGAACACACACACGCACACACGAGCACATGAACACACACACACACACGAGCACACACACACACACAAAGACTTACACACACACACACACACACACACACACACACAGACACACACACACACACACAAAGCTCACACACACACGCACAAAGACACACACACACACACACACACAAACTTACACACACACACAGAAGCTCACACACACACGCAAGACTTACACACACACAAACTTACACACACACACACACACACACACACACACACACACAAAGCTTACACACACACACACACACACACAAACTTACAGACACACACAAAACTTACACACACACACGAAACAGACACACAAAGCTTACACACACACACAAACTTACACACACGCAAAGACTTACATGCACACAAAGACTTACATGCACACAAAAACTTACACACACACACAAGACACACACACGCACAGAAGCACACACACACACAAAGCACACACACACAAACACACACACACACACACACACACAAGACTTACACATGCACACGAAAGCTTACATGCACACAAAGACACACACACACACACACACGAAAACACACACACACACGTCAAGACTTACACACACAAAACAGACACACAAGAACTTACACACACACACACACACAAACTTACACCCACACACAAGACTTACACCCACACACAAAGGCATACATGCACACAAAGACTTACATGTACACAAAAGCTTACACACACACTAAAACTTACACACACGCACAAACACACACACACACACACAAACTTACACACACACACGAGACACGCACACACACACACACACACACATACACACAAAAGACTTACACATGCACACGAAGACTTACATGCACATAAAGACTTACATGCACACAAAAACTTACACACACGCACAAGATCTTACACGCACACACAAAAACTTACACACACACACGAAGACTTACACACACACACGAAGACTTACACACACACACAAAAACTACACACACACACATGAAAACTTACACACACACACGAAGACACACACACACGCCAAAACTTACACACACACAAAAACTTACACACACACACACACACAAAAACTTACACATGCACACGAAAACTTACATGCACACAAAAACTTAATTGCACACAAAAACTGACACACACACACACACACACAACACACACACACACACACACACACAAAACTCACACACACACACACAAACACACACACACACACACAAAACTTACACACACACAAAACACACACACACACACACACACACAAACTTACACATGCACACGAAACTTACATGCACACAAAAACTTACATGCACACACACACACACACACACACACACACACACACACAAACACACACACACACACACACACAAACTAACAAAAACACACAAAACACACACACAAACAAACAAACACACAAACACACACACACACACAAACTTACACATGGACACAACAAAAACTCACACACACACGCACAAAGACTTACAAACACACACACACACACACACACATACACACACACACACGAAAACTCACACACACACGCAAAACTTACACACACAAAAACTTACACACACACACACACACACACACACACATACACACACACACACACAAAAACTGACACACACACACAAACACACACAAACTTACAAACACACACAAAAACATACACCCACACACAAAAGCTAGACACACAAAAACTTACACACACACACACAAAAACTCAAACCCACACGCAAAAACTTACATGAAAACAAACACTTACAGGTACACAAAAACTTACACACACACAAAAACTTCAACACACGCTACCACAAATACACACACACACAAAAACTTTCACACACACAAAAACTTAACAACACAAACACACACATAAACTGACACAACCACACGAACACATTCATTCACACACAAACTTACACACACACACAAAAACGAAAACTGACACACATACACGTCAAAACTGACACACACAAAATCTTAGACACACAAAAACTAACACACACACACAAACAAAAACTTACACCCACACGCAAAAACTTACATGCACACAAAAACTTACATTTACACAAAAACTTACACACACAAACAAATACACAAACTAAAACACAAATACACACACACACACAAAAACTTACATATACACACAAGAAAACTTACGCACACACACGAAAACTTACACACACACACGCCAGAACTTACACACACACAAAAACTTACAAACTTACCATATCACAGTTACATTGTCTTAATTTTTCAAATTTCATATTGAATTTCAGTCGTGAAATGTAAGAGTTGGAATATTTCAGTAGTGACTTGTTGTGCTTTACCTTCTCACAGTTACATTCTCTTGATTTTTCGAAGTTCATTTTGAATTTCTGTCATGAAATGCAAGAGTTGGAAAATTGGGGTCTTAGTCAACCAGCCCGAATGGTGGAAATCCACTAGCTCAGTATTGGGGTCCCCAGTCCACCAGCCTGAACGGTGGAAATTCACTAGCTCAGAATTGGGGTCTTAGTCCACCAGCCTGAATGGTGGAAATCCACTAGCTCAATATTGGGGTCTCAGTCCACCAGTCTGAATGGTGGAAATTCACTGTTTAAGTTAGGTTAGGTTAACTTATCATGAGCGCTCATGATAAGTTAACCTAACCTTTCCGGCGAGTATGGTTAGGTTAGGCTAGATTAAGTTAGGTTAGGTTAAGTTAGGTTAGGTTAGCCCATGTACGCTTCACTTAGGTTAGCTTAGGTTAGGTGAGAGACAGGCAAAAAGTTAGGTGTATGATTAGGTTAGGTTAGGTTAGATTAAGTTAGGTTAGGTTAAGTTAGGTTAGGCTAGGTTAGCCTACGTACGCGCGCGTACGTAGGCTAACCTAGCCTAACCTAACTAACCTAACCTAACTTAATCTAACCTAACCTAACCTAATCATACACCTAACTTTTTGCCTGTCTCACCTAACCTAAGCTAACCTAAGTGAAGCGTACGTGGGCTAACCTAACCTAACTCTAACCTAACTTAATCTAGCCTAACCTAACCATACTCGCCCGAAAAGGTTAGGTTAACTTATCATGAGCGCTCATGATAAGTTAACCTAACCTAACTTAAACAGTGAATTTCCACCATTCAGACTGGTGGACTGAGACCCCAATATTGAGCTAGTGGATTTCCACCATTCAGGCTGGTGGACTAAGACCCCAATTCTGAGCTGAATTTCCACCGTTCAGGCTGGTGGACTGGGACCCCAATACTGAGCTAGTGGATTTTCACCATTCAGGCTGGTGGACTAAGACCCCAATTTTCCAACTCTTGCATTTCATGACAGAAATTCAAAATGAACTTCGAAAAATCAAGAGAATGTAACTGTGAGAAGGTAAAGCACAACAAGTCACTACTGAAATATTCCAACTCTTGCATTTCATGACAGAAATTCAAAATAAAATTTGAAAAATTAAGACAATGTAACTGTGATATGGTAAGTGTGTAAGTTTTTGTGTGTGTGTAAGTTTTGGCGTGTGTGTGTGTAAGTTTTCGTGTGTGTGATGAAGTTTTCTTGTGTGTGTGTGTAATTTTTTGTGTGTGTGTGTGTAAATTTTTGTGCGTGAGTGTCAGTTTTTGTTTGTGTAAGTTTTTGTGTGAATGTATGTTTTGTGTGCATGTAAGATTTTTCTTGTGGGTGTAAGTTTTTGAGTGTGTGTGTGTGTTAGTTTTTGTGTGTATTTGACTATGTTTGTGTAAGTTTTTTCGTGTGTGTGTGTGTTAGTTTTCGTGTGTGTGTGTGTGTGTGTGTTCTTTTTTGTGTGAATTTAATTTTTCATGTGAATGTGTAAGTGTGTGTGTGTGTGTGTGTGTGTGTGTGTGTGTGTGTGTGTGTAAGTTTTTGTGTGTGTGTGTAAGTTTTTGTGCGTGTGTGTTTGTTTTTGTGTGGGTGTGAGTTTTTATGTGAATGTCAGTTTTTGTGTGCATGTAAGTTTTTGCATGTGGGTGTAAGTTTTTGTGTGTGTGTGTAAGTTTTGTGTGTCTAAGCTTTTGTGTGTGGGTGTAAGTTTTTGTGTGTGTTTGTAAGTTTGTGTGTGTTTGTGTGTGTGTGTAAGTTTTTTTTGTGTGTGTGTGTGTAGTTTGTGTTTGTGTGTGTGTGTGTAAGTTTTTGTGTGTGTAAGTTTTGGCGTGTGTGTGTGAGTTTTCGTGTGTGTGTGTGTAAGTTTTGTGTGTGTGTGTGTGTGTTTGTAAGTTTTTGTGCGTGTGTGTGTGAGTTTTGTTGTGTTCATGTGTAAGTTTTATTGTTGTTGTGTGTATGTAAGTTGTTGTGTGTGTGTGTGTGTGTAAGTTTTTGTGTGTGTGTGTGTGTAAGTTTTTGTGTGTGTGTAAGTTTTGGTGTGTGTGTGTAAGTTTTCGTGTGTGTGTGTGTTTGTGTTTTTGAGTTTTGTTTGTTTGTTTGTGTGTGTTAGTTTTTGTGTTATTGTATGTTTTTGTGTGGTTGTAAGTTTTCATGTGCATGTGTCAGTTTTTGTGTGTGTGTGTGTGTGTGTGTGTGTGTAAGTTTGTGTGTGTGTGTGTTTTTGTTTGTTTGTGTTTGTGTGTGTTTTTGTGTGTTTTTTTGTGTGTTTGTGTGTGTGTGTGTGTGTGTGTAAGTTTTTGTGTGCATGTAAGTTTTTGTGTGCATGTAAGTTTTCATGTGCATGTGTAATTTTGTGTGTGTGTGTGTGTGTGTAAGTTTTTGTGTGTGTGTAAGTTTTGGCGTGTGTGTGTAAGTTTTCGTGTGTGTGTGTGTTATTTTTAATGTGTGTGTGTGTAAGTTTTTGTGTGTGTGTGTGTTAGTTTTCGTGTGTCTGTGTAAGTTTTAGTGTGTGTGTGTAAGTTTTTGTGTGTGCGTGTAAGATTTTGTGCGTGTGTGTAAGTTTTTGTGTGCATGTAAGTTTTTATGTACATGTAAGTTTTCGTGTGCATGTGTAAGTTTTTGTGTGTATGTGTGTGTGTGTGTGTGTGTGCATAAGTTTTCATGTGTGTGTGTAAGTTTTTTTTTGTGTGTGTGTGTGTGTGTGTAAGTTTTTTGTGTGTGTGTGTAAGTTTTAGTGTGTGTGTAAGTTTTTGTGTACATGTATGTTTTTGTGTGCATGTAAGTTTTTGAGTGTGGGTGTTAGTTTTTGCGTGCGGGTGTACGTTTTTGTGTGTGTGTGTGTGTAAGTTTTTTTGTTTCTTAGCTTTTGTGTTGGTAATTGTTTACGTGTGTGTGTGTAATTTTTCGTGTGTGTGTGTGTGTTCAAGTCTTTGTGTGCATTTAATTTTTAGTGTTCTTGTGAATGTTTTTGTGTGTGTGTGTGTGTGTGTTTTTGTTTTTTTTATTTTTTTATTTTTTTTGTGCGTATGTTTGTTTTTGTGCGTGTGTGTATTTTTTGTGTGTGTGTGTGTAAGTTTTTGTGGGATTGTAAGTTTTTTTGTTCATTTCAGATTATTAGGTTGGGTGTAAGTTTTTGTGTGTGTGTGTGTGTATTTTGTTGTGTGTGTAAGCTTTGTGTGTGTGTGTCAGTTTTTGTGTGTGTGTGTAAGTTTTTGTGTGTGTGTGTGTGTGTGTAAGTTTTTGTGTGTGTGTGTGTAATTTTTTGTGTGTGTGTGTGTGTGTGTGTGTAAGTTTTTGTGTGTGTGTAAGTTTTTGTGTGTGTGTGTAAGTTTTTGTGTGTGTAAGTTTTTGTGTGTGTGTAAGTTTTGTGTGCATGTAGTGTGTGTGTGTAAGTTTTTGTGTGTGTGTGTAAGTTTTTGTGTGTCAGTGTGTAAGTTTTTGTGTGTGTGTGTAAGTTTGTGTGTGTGTGTGTGTGTGTGTGTTAGTTTTTGTGTCTGTTTGTTTTTGAGTGTGTGTGTTAGTTTGTGTGTGTGTGTGTGTGTGTAAGTTTTGTGTGTGTGTGTAAGTTTTGTGTGTGTGTGTGTAAGTTTTTGTGTGTGTGTGTGTAAGTTTTTGTGTGTGTGTGTGTGTTGTGTATGTGTGTGTGTTGTTTTTGTGTGTGTGTGTGTGTAGTTTGTGTTTGTGTGTGTAAGTTTTGTGTGTGTGTGTGTGTGTGTGTGTGTGTGTGTGTGTGTGTGTGTGTGTGTGTGTAAGTTTTTGTGTGCATTTAAGTTTTTGTGTGCATGTAAGTTTTCGTTTGCATGTGTAAGTTTTTGTGTGTGTGTGTGTGTGTGTAAGTTTTTGTGTGTGTGTGTAAGTTTTGGCGTGTGTGTGTAAGTTTTCGTGTGTGTGTGTGTGTGTGTTTGTGTGAGTTTTGTGTGTGTGTTTTTGTGTGTGTGTGTTATTGTTTTTGCGTGGATGCGGGTGTTGTCTTTTAATTTAGGTTCTGCTTTTTTGAGATCGCGGGTTTTTTCTTGTTTTTTTGTGTGTGTGTGTGTGTATTATTTTGTGTGTGTACTTTACGTCGTGTGTGTGTATTTTATCGTGTGTGTGTGTGTAAGTTTTCATTTGTGTGTTTTTATTTTTTTTTTTGTGTTTTTGTAAGTTTTCGTGTGTGTGTGTAAGTTTTCGTTTGTGTGTGTGTAAGTTTTTGTGTGTGTGTGTATTTTTTTGTGAGTGTGTTTAAGTTTTTGTGTGCATGTAAGTTTTTATGTGATTTTTAGTTTTCGTGTTCTTGTTTTATTTTTTTTTTTGTGTGTGTGTTTGTGTGTGTGCGCGTTTGTGTTGGCGTGTGTTTGTATGTTTGTGTGTGTGTGTAAGTTTGTGTGTGTGTTTGTAAGTTGTTGTGTGTGTGTAAGTTTTTGTGTGCATGTAAGTTTTTGTGTGCATGTAAATTTTTGCGTTTGTGTGTTAGTTTTTTGTGTGTGTGTGTGTGTGTGTATGTGTGTGTGTTTCTAAGATTTTGTATGTGTCAGTTTTGACGTGTGTGTGTGTAAGTTTTCGTGTGTGTGTGTGTGTGCGTGTAAGTTTTTGTGTGCATGTAAGTTTTCATGTGCTTGTGTAAGTTTTTTTTTTTGTGTGTGTGTGTGTGTAAGTTTTTGTGTGTTATTAAGTTTTTGTGTGTGTGTAAGTTTTTGTGTTTGTACGTTTTTTTTGTGTGTGTGTGTGTAATTTTGTGACGTGATGTAAGTTTTTGTGTGCTTGTAAGTTTTTGCGTGGGTGTTTCAGTGTTTTTTTTTGTGTGCGATTTTTTGTGTGTCTCTTCTTTTGTTTTTTTGTGTGAGTTTTTGTGTGTGTGTTGTAAGTTTGTGTGTGTGTGCGTGGCTGTTTTTGTTTTTTGTGTGTGTGTGTGTGTATGTTTGTTCGTGTGTGTGTGTGTGTGTAAGTTTTTGTGATTTTTTTTTCTGTCGTGTGTGTGTGATTGTTCGTGTGTGTGTGTGTAATTTTTGTGTGTGTGTGTGTGTTTGTATGTTTTTGTGAGTGTATGTCTATGTTTTTGTTGTGTTTCATGTGTAAGTTTTTGTGTCTGTGTGTGTTTGTGTTTGTTTGTTTGTGTGTTTGTGTGTGTATGTGTGTGTGTGTGTGTGTTTGTGTGTATGTGTGTGTGTGTGTGTGTAAGTTTTGTGTGTGTGTGTTTGAGTTTTGGCGTGTGTGTGTAAGTTTTAGTATGTGTGTGTGTGTAATTTTTGTGGGTTTTTGTGTTTTTGTTTTTGTTTGTGTTTTTGTGTGTGTTTTTTTTTGTATGTGTGTTTGTGTGTGTGTGTGTAAGTTTTTGTGTGCATGTAAGTTTTTGTGTGCATGTAAGTTTTCGTGTGCATGTGTAAGTTTTTGTGTGTGTGTGTGTCTGTGTTAGTTTTTGTGTGTGTGTTATTTTTTGGTGGTGTGTGTATTTTTTCTTGTGTGTGTGTTTGTTTTTTTGTGTGTGTGTGTGTGTGTGTGTGTGTGTGTGTGTGTGTGTGTGTGTGTGTGTGTGTGTGTGTGTGTGTGTAATTTTGTTTGTGTGTAAGTTTTTGTGTGCATTTAAGTTTTAGTGTGCATGTGTAAGTTTTTGTGTGTGTATGTGTGTGTAAATATTTGTGTGTGTAATTTTTTGCGTGAGTGTGTAAGTTATCGTTTGTGTGTGTGAGTTTTCATGTGTGTGTGTGTAAGTTTTTTTGTGTGTGTGTGTTATTTTTAGTGTGTGTGTGTAATTTTTCGTGTGTGTGTGTGTAAGTTTTTGTGTGTGTGTGTAAGATTTTGTGAGTGTGTGAAAGTTTTTTTGTGCATGTAAGTTTTATGTGCATGTAAGTTTTCGTGTGCATGTGTAAGTTTTGTGTGTGTGTGTGAGTGTGTTTGTGTGTGTGAGTAAGTTTTCGTGTGTGTGTGTAAGTTTTTGTGTGCATGTAAGTTTTTGTGTGCATGTAAGTTTTTGCGTGTGGGTGTAAGTTTTTGTGTGTGTGTAAGTTTTTGTGTACATGTAAGCTTTTGTGTGTGTAAGTTTTGACGTGTGTGTGTGTGTGTAAGTTTTCGTGTGTGGTGTGTGTGTAAGTTTTTGTGTGCATGTAAGTTTTCGTGTGAATGTGTAAGTTTTTGTGTGTGTGTGTGTGTGTAAGTTTTTGTGTGTGTGTGTGTAAGTTTTTGTGTGCGTGTGTGTCAGTTTTTTCGTGCTTGTTTGTTTTTGTGTGATTGTATGTTTTTGCTTGTGGGTGTTTGTTTTTTTGTGTGTGTGTTTGTTTTTGTGTGTCTTTGGTTTTGTGTGTGGGTTTTAGTTTTTTGTGTGTGTGTGTAAGTTTGTGTGTGTTTGTGTGTGTAAGTTTTTGTGTGTGTTAGTTTTTTTTGTGTGTGTGTGTGTGTAAGTGTTTTTATGTGTGTGTGTGTGTGTGTGTAATTTTTTTTGTTTGTAAGTTTTGGAGTGTTTGTGTAATTTTTCGTGTGTGTGCGTTTAAGTTTTGTGTGTGTGTGTGTTTGTTATTTTTTGTTCGTGTGTGTGTGTGTTTTTTGTTGTTTTCTTGTTTTATATTTTGTGTGTTTGTGTGTGTGTGTAATTTTGTGTGTGTGTGTGTGTAATTTTTGGAGTGTGTGTGTGTGTAATTTTTAGTGTGAATGTGTAAGTTTTTGTGTGTGTAAGTTTTGGCGTGTGTGTGTAAGTTTTCGTGTGTGTGTGTGTAAGTTTGTGTGTGTGTGTGTGTGTGTGTGTAAGTTTTTGTGCGTGTGTGTGTGAGTTTTTTTGTGTTCATGTGTTAGTTTTTGTTTGTGTGTGTGTGTGTGTTATTTTTTGTGTGTGTGTAAGTTTTGGAGTGTGTGTGTGAGTTTTAGTGTTTTTGTGTGTGTTAGTTTTGTGTGTGTGTGTGTTTGTGTGTAAGTTTTTGTGTGGATGTAAGTTTTTGTGTGCATGTAAGTTTTAGTTTGTATGTGTAAGTTTTTGTGTGTGTGTGTTTGTGTTTCAGATTTTTTGTGTGTTAGTTTTTGCGTGTGTCTGTAATTTTTAGTTTGTGTGTGTTTAAGTTTTTTGCGTTTGTGTGTGTGTGTGTAAGTTTTTGTGCGTGTGTGTGTGGTTTTTTTTTGTGTTCATGTGTAAGTTTTTTTGTGTGTGTGTGTGTGTGTAAGTTTTTGTGCGTGTGTGTAAGTTTTTGTGTGTGTGTAAGTTTTTGTGCGCATGTAAGTTTTTTTGTGCATGTAAGTTTTTGAGTGTGGGTCTTAGTTTTTGTGTGTGTGTGTGTAAGTTTTTGTGTGTCTAAGCTTTTTTGTGTGGATGTAATTTTTTTGTGTGTGTGTGTGTAAGTTTGTGTGTGTGTGTGTGTGTGTGTAAGTTTTTGTATGTGTAAGTTTTTTTTGTGTGTGTGTGTATAAGTTTGTGTGTGTGTGTTTGTGTGTGTATGTTTCTGTGTGTTTTATTTTTTGCGTGTGTGTTTATTTTTTATTGTGTTTGTGTTTTATTTTTTTGTTTGTGTGTGTGTGTTAGTTTTTGTGCGTGTGTGTGTGAGTTTTTTTTGTGTTGTTTTGTATGTTTTTGTGTGTGTGTGTGTGTGTAAGTGTGTGTATGTGTGTGTGTGTGTGTGTGTAAGTTTTTGCGTGTGTAAGTTTTGGCGTGTGTGTGTAAGTTTTCGTGTGTGTGCGTGTAAGTTTTGTGTGTGTGTGTGTTTGTAAGTTTTTGTTCGTGTGTGTGTGAGTTTTTTGTTGTGTTCATGTTTAAGCTTTTGTGTGTTTGTGTGTGTGTGTGAGTTTGTGTGTGTGTGTGTGTAAGTTTTTGAGTGTGTGTGTGTGTAAGTTTTCTTGTGCATGTGTCAGTTTGTGTGTGTGTAAGTTTTGGTGTGTGTGTGTATGTTTTCGTGTGTGTGTGTGTTAGTTTTGTGTGTGTGTGTGTGTGTGTGTAAGTTTTTGTGCGTGTGTGTGTGAGTTTTTTTTGTGTTCATGTTTAAGTTTTTGTGTGTGTGTGTGTGTGTGTAAGTTTTTGTGTGTGTGTAAGTTTTGGCGTGTGTGTGTGATTTTTAGTGTTTTTGTGTTTTTAATTTTTGTGTGTGTGTGTGTGTGTGTGTATTTTTTTGTGTGAATGTAAGTTTTTTTGTGAATGTTAGTTTTAGTGTGCATGTTTCAGTTTTTGTGTGTGTGTTTTTTTGTGTAAGTTTTTGTTTGTGTTAGTTTTTGAGTGTGTGTGTTAGTTTTAGTGTGTGTGTGTGTCAGTTTTGTTTGTGTGTGTGTGTGTGTGTGTAAGTTTTTGTGCGTGTGTGTGTGGTTTTTTTTTGTGTTCATGTGTAAGTTTTTTGTGTGTGTGTGTGTGTGTGTAAGTTTTTGTGCGTGTGTGTAAGTTTTTGTGTGTGTGTAAGTTTTTGTGTGCATGTAAGTTTTTTTGTGCATGTAAGTTTTTGCGTGTGGGTCTAAGTTTTTGTGTGTGTGTGTGTAAGTTTTTGTGTGTCTTAGGTTTTGTGTGTTGATGTAAGTTTTTTGTGTGTGTGTGTGTAAGTTTGTGTGTGTGTGTGTGTGTGTGTGTAAGTTTTTTTATGTGCAAGTTTTTTTTTTGTGTGTGTGTATCATTTTGTGTGTGTGTGTGTGTGTGTGTATGTGTCTGTGTGTTTAATTTTTTTAGTTTGTGTTTTTGTGTTTGTGTGTGTGTGTGTAAGTTTTGTGTGTGTGTGTGTGTGTAATTTTTGTTGCGTGTGTGTGTGAGTTTTTTTTTGTGTTCATTTTGATGTTTTTGTGTGTGTGTGTGTGTGTAAGTTGTTGTATGTGTGTGTGTGTGTGTGTGTAAGTTTTTGTGTGTGTAAGTTTTGGCGTGTTTGTTTAGATTTTCTTTTGTGTGCGTGTTATTTTTGTGTGTGTGTGTGTTTGTAATTTTTTGTTCGTTTGTTTGTTTTTTTTTTGGTATGTTATTGTGTTAGCTTTTTGTGTGTGTGTGTGTGTGTGTAAGTTTTTGTGTGTGTAAGTTTTTGTGTGTGTGTCTATGTTTTCGTGTGTGTAATTTTTGGCGTGTGTGTGTAAGTTTTCGTGTGTGTGTGTGTAAGTTTTGTGTGTGTGTGTGTGTGTGTGAGTTTTTGTGCGTGTGTGTGTGTGTTTTTTGTGTTCTTTTGTAAGTTTTTTTGTGTGTTTGTGTGTGTGTGTATGTTTTTGTGTGTGTGTTTGTGTTGGCGTGTGTGTGTGAGTTTTCGTGTGTGTTTGTGTTTAAGTTTTTTGTGTGTTTGTGTTTGTTTTTTAGTTTTTGTGTGCATGTATGTTTTTGTGTGAATGTAAGTTTTCTTGTGCATGTTTAAGTTTTTTTGTGTGTGTTTGTGTGTGTAAGTTTGTGTGTGTGTAAGTTTTGGCGTGTGTGTGTAAGTTTTCGTGTGTGTGTGTGTGTAAGTTTTTGTGTGTGTGTGTGTGTGTGTGTATGTTTTTGTGAGTGTGTGTGTGGTTTTTTTTTTTTTTCATGTTTCAGTTTTTTTGTGTGTGTGTGTGTGTGTGTAAGTTTTTGTGCGTGTGTGTTATTTTTTTTGTGTGTGTAATTTTTTGTGAGCATTTAAGTTTTTTTGTGCATGTAAGTTTTTGAGTGTGGGTCTAAGTTTTTGTGTGTGTGTGCGTAAGTTTTTGTGTGTCTAAGCTTTTGTGTGTGGATGTAAGTTTTTTTTTGTGTGTGTGTAAGTTTGTGTGTGTGTGTTTGTGTGTGTAAGTTTTTGTTTGTTTAATTTTTTTGTGTTTGTTTGTATATATGTTTGTGTGTGTGTGTGTGTGTGTGTGTAAGTTTTTGTGTGTGTAAGTTTTGGAGTGTGTGTGTTAGTTTTCGTGTGTGTGTGTGTAAGTTGTGTGTGTGTGTGTGTGTTAGTTTTTGTGCGTGTTTGTGTGTGTTTTTTTTGTGTTCATGTGTTATTTTTTGTGTGTGTGTGTGTGTAAGTTTTTGTGTGTGTGTAATTTTTTGCGTGTGTGTGTAAGTTTTCGTGTGTTTGTGTGTGTAAGATTTGTGTGTGTGTGTGTGCGTGTAAGTTTTTGCGTGCATGTAAGTTTTTTTGTGTTTGTAAGTTTTCGTGTGCATGTGTAAGTTTTTTTGTGTGTGTGTGTGTAAGTTTTTGTGTGTGTGTATGTTTTTGTGTGTTTGTGTGTGTAAGTTTTTGTGTGTGTGTATGTTTTTGTGTGAATGTATGGGGACCGGGGGAGGGCCTTTGGGGCCCTGGGAGGGCGTTTGGGGGATAACATTTCAAAATTTTTACTTTTTAGTTTACTTTTTGCGGCGCATTCCTGCAGCGCATTCCTGCGGCGCATCCCTGCGGCGCATCCCTGCGGCGCATCTCTGCGGCGCATCCCTGCGGCGCATCCCTGCGGCGCATTCCCGCAGCGCATCCCTGCGGCGCATCTCTGCGGCGCATCCCTGCGGCGCATCCCCCTGCGGCGCATCCCCTGCGGCGCATCCCCATGCGACGCATTCCTGGCCCGCGGTGCTTCTCGGTCCCGGGGGACCTTTTAGGACCGGGGGGTGGGCCTCTGGGGTCCGGGGTGCTCTTTGGTGGTCCGGGGGCCCTTTGAGGACCAGAGGAGGGCCTTTGAGGGTCTGAGGAGGGCGTTTGGGGGGGCTGGGGCTCTTTGGGAGCTTGGGGGAACCTTTGAGTACCGGGGGCTTCTTTCGGGGTTGGGGTGGAGATCGGAACCCTTTGGGGTTGGGGTATAGGACCTCACAACACTGTTGAAATGAAACTTGTGTATTATAACGACCACAGAGTTTCACCCTCAAATTCTTTTCTAGAACCTTTCCTAAAATCGTCTTTCAAAATGTCTCTAACTGTTTCGCCGAAATAATTCCATAAAATGGATAAAACAGTTTCGCCCAAATAATCCCTAAACGTAATTTCAGCGTGTTCCTTTTGTTTTTGGCATCTCTGCGCTAACGCATTTCAAATTAATAAGAAACCTGATTCCCGCGCTAAAACAATTCATCGCTAAGATGTTTCTTGGAGAGTTGTTTCCATGGCATTGTTTATTAATATCCTTTGGAGTTCGACCAAAAGAGTTGTTTCCGAGGCAAAGACATTAATGACTTGGATCTATTCCTGGAGAATCGTTTCTAGGCGAAAATTTTTAAAGTCTGACAGATGATGTCATTGGTTGATTGATCTGTCAAGAAAGGGGAATTAATTTGTTGTTTCTAAGGGGAATTATTGATTCACGATAGGTGAATTGAGGTCGACAGCACAGGTTTTCCAAATTCCTGGACGGCATAACAGTCGCTGAGAGCGTGCACTTACAACAACAACAACATCGACCTTGACATTCGCTGAGAGCGTGCACTTACAACAACAACAATATCGACCCTGGAAATTTAGGTCATTGACCCCATTAACCACGTGTTCTCCCTACTGACACTATGCCCATATATGGTGCCCCGTTCGGAGTCAATAGGGCCCTTCTAAGAGGTCATTGACCCCATTAACATCGTGTTCTCCCTAATGACTCTATGCCCATATGTGGTGCCCCGTTCGGAGTCACTATGGCCCGTATAAGAGGTCATTGACCCCATTAACAACGTGTTCTCCCTAATGACTCTTTGCCCATATTTGGTGCCCTGTTCGGAGTCAATAAGGCCCTTCTAAGAGGTCATTGACCCCATTAACAACGTGTTCTCCCTAATGACTCTATGCCCATATTTGGTGCCCCGTTCGGAGTCAATAAGGCCCTTCTAAGAGGTCATTGACCCCATTAACAACGTGGTCTCCCTAATGACTCTATGCCCATATTTGGTGCCCCGTTCGGAGTCAATAAGGCCCTTCTACTCTGATCTTAGATTTAATATGGCTTCTACTTTTCTTCGAAAAACTCCTTTTTCGGAAAATTTTTAATTAGTTTCTGTTCGTTTTTGGTTGCTAAAGATTCAAGTTTTTCTACGTTCCCCATTTCAAAATCGATTTTCTTTTCCTTGGACTTGAACTATTTAAAAAAAATGCTATATTAAGATTTTTACTCGATTTATTTAGGGAAAACGGGGTGGGGGGGGGACTATTGTCCTTTGATCAACTTTGACTCTTAAAAAGTAACTAGAATTTTCAATTTCCAAAACCACCCCTTCCACAAAAACCTTATATGTTAGCAATGGGCAACTTGTATATGTCACGGCCCTTGCCCCGGGGCAGTGGGGGATTTATCAACCCCTGAATTATAGTTATTTGACATTTGGGCTATTTTGGCCAAACTATTTATTTCAAAATTTTGATCGGATGCATTTGGGGAAAAAACCCTCTGATTACTTTCGACTCTTAGAAGCGGCACTAGAAATTTGGATTTCCAATCGGATTAGCCCCCTCCGAAGAAGCATTTGGGGGAAAGAAGGCGTGAGGGTCTGGTTGCCCTCCTATCATTCTAGGCTCTTAAAAAGGGAACTACAACTATCGATTCAAAATGGAATGAGACTTTTCCGAAGTCCATAAGACCCCCCTTCCTTCCTACACTTGCACTGGGGGATGCAGGGATTTTATTAACCCCGGAGGTTAGCTATTTGACCTTTAGACGATTTTGGACAAAATGGCAATCTCAAAATTTTGATCGGGGGCATATGGGGTAAAACGGGCGTAGGGGGATTGCTGCCCTCCGATTACTTTTGACTCTTATCCAAGGCACTAGAACTTCCAATTTCCTGTCGATTTCGGATTTCAAATCGGTACAGTTATTGTCTTACGGGTGTTGTGAGCTCGGAATATAGTTACTAGATTTTGCCTATTTTTAAGAAAATTAATTTTTCAAAATTTTAATCAGTGTTGAGGGGAGGGTACATTTAAAAGGGCAAGATGGGGGCGGGGGTTTGTAGTCTTCTAATCATGTTTCAACATCCCCATTAACCTACTATTAGTCTTAGGTTTCAACTAATACCCTTAGCTGTTCTTGAGATATTGCAAATATACTTTTTTATCTTTTGATTTGAACTATTATTGGACTTTATTTATAATGGTATATTTGCAAATTATACCATTAATAATTATAAATTATAAATTATTAATAATTATTTATTATTTATAATACTTTTCTTTGGCTGTTTACTTTTCTTTGTTAATAAAATGAATATTTCTACCGTTTTCACGTCTTATGCTCAATAATTAAAATGCCCGATTCTTATGTATTAATTCCAGTTTGTTTTATTAGTGTATTTCGATGTATTTCAACAAATCCCTTGAAGGTTTTCACTTTCTTCTCGTCCAATAACTTATGTTTCAAGGTCTTTTCGAGGGGGGGGGGGGTCCGAAGATGTTTAATTACTGGGTAATAAGTCTTTAACGGATTTAAAAGTTTTAAAATGTTGGAATTAAAATGCAAGTTAAAGTTTATGAAGTATTAAGGATCTAGGCTATTAAAACAAAACTCCTATGAAAAATATAAATACTTGCGAGTGTGAGTGTGAGTGTGAGTGAGTGAATGAGTGTGAGTGCAAGTGTGAGGGACTTTGAGTTAGTGAGTGCGCGAGTGAATGAGTGTGAGTGAGTGTAATTGAGTGAGTGAGTGTGAGCCACACTGTGGTGGGAAAATCTATGCAACGTCTTCTTTCATTATAACCTTATATGCCCCCGGGGAATAACTTATAATTTTTACCACCGGGCTCTGGGGGGTTGTGTCAATATCGGAGAAATTGTTATATGATCTTTGGACTATTTTGAACAAAACTCCTATCTCAAATATTGTGAGACGCATTTGGTGAAAACAGGCCGTGGGGGGGGGCTTGTTGCCCTTTAATCACTTTTGGCTCTTAAAAAGGACACTAGAATTTCCGATTTCTAATCGAATGAGCTTCCTCCAAAGTTTATACAACCATCCCGTCCCTGAAAACCTTTTATGTCTCCGGGGCATAACTTGTAACACTCACACCTGGGCTTTGAAGGTTTTGTTAACCCCAGAGTTTTTTACCTGATCTTAGGGTTATTTTGAAGGGCACTAGAACTTCTGATTTCCAATCGAATGAGCCACCTCCAAAGTTTATACAACAAGCTGTTCCATATGAAGTGCTTTTGAGAAAAAATAATAAATAAATGAATAATAAAACATTGAAGTCTTATGGCCTTTACTATAAGTGACGCTATAGCGTTACCTCTGATAAAAGTTAGGTTTTCGGTCTTTTCTGTCAAGCGCTCTTGTTTCACATTCTGAAAAAAAAGCATAAATTTTGCGGTGTTGATGACGGTAGTGAGAATCAAGTGAAGAACAATTCACCTGCCATAATAGTTGAATTAAAAACTGGGAATTGCGAGAGACCACATAGTGAAAAAGATTTTACTGCTCACGCTGATTTTATATGAATACCTTGTACCAAAACTGAAGCTACACATCAAAACTACATTACAATGATGACAAATTCAACAAAACTAAATTATTCTTAGAAAGTGGTCGCCCCTTTGATCTTACCAAGGTTTGATCTTACCAGTTAACAAGGTTGATAGTCTTGGAATTATCTTTCTTTTTCAAAAATTGAAAATCTTCTTAATGGAGTTAGAAACGGTATATGGTGGACTATTTCCAGAAGGAGCTTGTTACCTAAGTAAACTAATCTTTGTATAAATTGTAATGATAACTTTTCATGCCTACAAGTCTCTACATACAAATAATGTGTGCAAACAAAGTTACGATATGTCACTTTCATCGCATCGACCTTTAAAGGCATTTTATTTTGAAATTTCTTAGTAAGAAACATAATTGTAAAAAGATGACATAGTTGGTACGACAAAGGTTTTTGAAACGACTTACGGGCTTTTACCCTGCTAAATTCGACACATCTTAGAATCTTGAACAAAATTTTACAAGATCTTAATGTAAAAATAATAACATTTTCTGTATTTTCCAGCTGTGAGATCATTTTGAAAGAACTATTATATAGTTTTTTGGGGGGATTTTCCTGTTTTATTCATTGCAAGAGGGGGTTGAATGAAACTGATACCCGCAGAAGTTTGAATAAAACTTCGTTCCATTCCCAATTTAAAAATTTAGTGTATTTTTTGTGGCGACAAATATGTAGCAATATATACTGATCCTTTTAAGTATTCAAATAATAGTTATGTTCTAAAAGGCTGTTGAAGAAAGCTAACTATTAAAGCTGTACTGGGTAGAGTACCTCACTTACGACCCATCATTGCTGAATTACATACCACTAGACACTGAAACATTTAAATATAGCTTTTTTCTATATATAATATATGTATATATATAAATATAATTTTGAAATATATATATAAATATTTTCAAAATATAATAAATGCAGGATAGTCCTCAAGGTAATAGGATAGTAAAAACAATAATTTCAATGCTCTTTGGTTTGGGTATTTGTTCTTGAAGAATTGAGGGGAAAAAAAAATCTTAACATGAAGAGCAAGTGATAGAGGATGGCTGATGTCCTTCCGCGTTTGCAGAATAGTTTTTCTTTGCTCTAAGTTTCATTATCTCTATTCACTTTTAATTGAACAAAATTGTTTTTATGCTTAATTTTCATCAAAAAATTGCTGTAGCTATAACAATAATTCCAGATCCTAAGGAATATTAAGGGTCTTAAATATAGTTGGTTAACTTTGGGCGGTCAACTAGACTATGGTTCAATACTTAGAAAAAAATCATTTTAGGTATCCATATACATATGCGTATATATTTATTACAATCAGACTCATAGTATGGCTGCAATATAAGTCTTTACTTATCATTTTATTGCAGCATGACAGTGAATTTCTAGATAATAAATAATCGTAGAGCTAATGGTCATATTAACTGTAAGCGTACTGTTATCAGAGGAAATAATCAGAAGCCAGAGATTACATTTTTTTTCACATGGATACCAAATAAACAAATATGTATTTACTGACAGTAAATGCATGGTCAAAACAACTATAAAAAACGTCGGTATTGTAGCACTGATGGTCACATAAACTGAATTATAATCAGAGGAAATAGCCAGAAGGCAAAGATGACACAAATCTTTTGGCCCATTAATTTTTGCTTACACTAGGGGGCTGTGTGTGCATGCTTTTGTTCTATACGGTTTTACAATGACTGTACATTTATTTGTTTGTTTAATTTAAGTTCTCTGCCCTGTATGTAATAAATGTTTGATTTCAGGTTCATTATTTTCTGAATTATGCAGTGATGGCATGTGCAATATCAACTCTTGTTGAGATGCGATATCAAAAAAGTATAATACCATCAATTTGTCGAGTATTATTCACAATGGTTCAGGGGTTTTGGTTTTATACCGTGGGCTTCATTCTCTACCCTCCAAACGGATGGGCACCATGGAACCAGGAAGATCATGACCAAATGATGAACATAACGACGCTCTACTGTTGGCACTATATATTGGCCATTATTTGTATTGTTATTATCGGAAGTATCTCATCACTCTTTGCCCAAAAATGTGGACTTAAGGAAGATAATTTGTTACTGGTAGAATATGGTAGAGTCTACAATGAAGAAAGTTCATCTGACGATGAGGGTAGGAGTTCATTGAGAAAATAGTACTATCTTGCTTCAATTACAGAACTTATCAATGAATTCGGTTTGCCTTCCGGAAAAAATTTTCAGCTAAAAAGCTGTACCTGCCGCTCTAAAATCAATTGAGAAAATCTAAGAGACGGTATTCTATAGAGTTATAGCCAATTCTCTCATGCAAACTTGAATAAATACATTGTTTGTCTATGCTGCGGATACAGTGATATTGTATAATTTATGCATCTAAATAAATGTAAAAATATCTTGAATTGTTCTACTTGTTTATTCTCTACAAATTAGACAGTAGTTTCTTTCAGTCAGGACTATCTCATGTTGCCCGTGCGACGAACTATCCCCATTTGCATGTTAACAAAATGGGAGAAATGTTAAGGAGATGTAAGGTCATATGAAGGAATTTTTTTCTATGATGGAAGAGAGCTTAGAAAATATTACAAAAAGTGAGAATTTTCAGGCTATAGCCTACTCTGTGATGGTTTTTAACGTGTGAAAAAGGGTGTGGGCAAATGGACAATGGCTTAAGTCTTAGATTTTCACTTCAGGGGTCTTTGTCTTAAATGATAAAGAAAATACAGCTAGCTAGTTTTTTTTCTGCATTTAGTGTGTCTGTCGTACAATAAAAACATTATTATTCTGCCAGATATTCTCAAGTTAATCTCCGCGTGCTCTGTGTAGACTGTATTTTGACTTGTGATAACTCTTGAAGAAGCATTAACTAATCGTATTTTATTGAAAGACTTTAGCGTTTTCCTATAGCGTTGGAAATTCATTATATCAATCATTCATTTCTTTTCGAAATTCATTATTTTTTAATGAAGTTACCAGTGGCTGAATTGTCAGTAATGTTAGTCGATTTTAGTATCGAATCTTCCTATGTTAAATCAACAAGTGTCTCATTCTTTAATACTAATACTACTACTAACAACTCACCGCAGCACCAATCCGCCTGAGGCCAACACAGCTACGCACGCACCTCCTCCACCCCAATCTATTCAAAGCCTCCCTTTTTACACCCGCCCACGAAGTTCCCATTTCCTTTAAATATTTCTTTATAACGTCCTCCCACCCCAGACAGGGACGACCTGCTTTCCGTTTAGCCCTAGACAGTTGGCCAAAAAGAACAATATTTGGCAATCTGTCATCCTTCATCTGCACAACGTGCCCTAGCCACCTCAATGTTTCTTTCATTACAGCCCTAGTGAACGGTATTGAACCGAATTTTTTGTAGAGCCAATTATTTGAAATACAATCAGTCAGTCAGGTACCCAGAACAATCCGTGAGCAATTTCCCAGGAAAATATCTATCAAATCCTCATCTACATTACGGAGCGCCCAAGCTTTAGAGCCATATTTGACCACTGTCATCACTGCTCCCACCATCTTTACTAATAATACTACCAAGGTAAGTGAAGCTTCCCACCTGATCAATCTTTTCATTACCCAACTTCACCTTTTCATCTTTACTTATTCCTAGCCTTAGTGACTTAGTCTTCTTAACATTAATTTTCAAACCTATTCTAGTACCCGGAACTCTCAAAACCTCCGAGAGTTCATTCATTTTGGTTAAACTTTCACCTAGGATGCTTAAATCATCAGTATAATCTAAGTCCAGGAGACTTTTTCCTCCTTATTTGATTCCGTGGTCTCCCATTGCCTTTCCTGTGCTCCTTAAAACAACGTCCATCAAAATAATCCATATAAGGGGGGATAGAACACAACCCTGCTTAACTCCTGATTTAATACAGAACCAGCTGCTAACCTCATTTCCTACCTTAACCTTGAGTTGACTTATGTCTCCTGCCGGGCGCTGCTTGGCGTAGAGAGTGACGTCTGCCTCCTCCATCCCCTTCGGTCCATGGCAAGCGTTTGCACATCGCTCAACCCGATACTTGCCATCGTCAGGAACTCGGACAGGCTGTCAGACCATCGTTTCTTCGGTTGGCCGCGAGGTCGCTCCCAACCGGCTTTGACAGGGTCGAAGTCATGGATAGTTTCCACAGGTATGTGTGGAGGTATTCGAAGTAGGTGGCCGAACCATCGTAGTGTTCGCTCGGCTGCTTGGGTCGAAAACCGAGACTGCTTGGTGAGCTGCAGCAGCTTCTCGTTGCTGACGAAGTCGAACCATCGTAGACCTTGGATCCTCCTCAGGCTCTTCGACTGAAAGACATCAATTGCCTTGAGGGTTTCGGCTGAAGCTTGCCACGTCTCAGCTCCATAGAGCATCACAGAGCCGACGAGGGCGTTGAAAATCCGCAGCTTCGTTTTGCGACTGATGTTTGGTTTTCGCCAAAGGTGACGGTTCAGTCTGCCCATGGCAGAAGACGCTTTGAATATTCTCGCTTATAGTTCAGAAAGAAGCGAGCCATCTGAAGAAATTAGGGAGCCCAAGTAGGTGAACCTTTGGACAGCTTCGATGCTAGTTGTGCTATCTAGGCTTACTGAAGGATTGGCAGCTGGGGAGGAGGTGTCTCTCGTCATAATTTTCATTTTAATCCAATTTATATGCAGTCCTACCTTTACAGCCTCTTCTCGTAGGATTCGAAGCACTTCCAGTAACTACTCCATGAGTCCACTAGAATGGCCAAAGTCATCGGCAAAATCAGCATCTGTAATGACACGATCTCCAAACTTGAGTTCAAAGCTGAGACGTGAAGTAGTCCTTGTCATAACGTAGTCTATGATGACATTGAAGAGCTCTGGGGCCACTGCACATCCTTGGCGCACTCCTGTCGTGATTTGGAAGAACGGGCTGCGCCGGCCGTTCACTTGAACACAGCTCTCCGTCCCATGGTGTAGAGCTTTGAAGAGTCTGCAGTATTTCTCAGTGAGGCCTGTCGATTCTAGAATCCGCCAAACAGATTCTCGGTCCACTGAGTCGAACCCAGCACGGAAGTCGACGAAGGTAAAAAAACTTTTTGTCGCAACTCCGTGGCTTTTTTTATGATTTGTCGGATCGTAAAAATCTGCTCGATGGTTGAACGGTCCGACATGAAACCAGCTTGCTCCGGTCGCCGGATTTTACGAATGATATTTCGACATCGATCTAGCAGGACCATTGAGAAAAGTTTTCCCGGGACAGACAGTAGGGTTATTCCACGGTAGTTCGAGCAGTCGCTTCTAGAGCCTTTCCTCTTCCATAAAGGGATAATGACACCCTTCCGCCAATCTTCGGGAATTATCTTGGTTTGCCAGATTGTATAGAACAGGGTGTGGAGAAACAGGAGCATAACAGGACCTGCATATTTTAGCAGCTCCGAACTCAGGCCACAGATACCGGCAGCTTTATTGTTCTTGAGCCTTTTTACTGCATTTCCAATTTCTGAGGGGCTGAAAGGCTCGTCTGGAGGAGCATCTGCTTCGGGTCTTGGACTGCCAGGTTGGCTGGGACTATCAGTAGGAGGCATAGAAGGGCTAGTGTTGTTCAGGAGTGAGCAGAAGTGGTCCTTCCATCGCTCGAGACAAGAACCCTCATCAGAGAGAAGTGTCCCATCCCTGGATAGGACGGGTCCCAATGCTGGTGTTTTATTTTCTGTGAAATCATGGAGGTGCTTGAACAGGCTACCCATGTCTTTCTTTTTTGCTGCTAGTTCGATTTCATCGGCTTTCCTTGCAACAAACTGAGTTCGGTCTCGGTTAATAAGTCTGTTCCACACTCCATTGAGCCTTCGATAGGTGGCCATATCCCCAAGAAGTCTTGCCCTCCGCCTTTGCTCTATGACCTGCAGTGTTTCGTCAGTTAGCCACAATTTCTTCGGGAAACTGCGCTTGCCAAGCACCAGCTGTGCTGCTTCGCTGGTCTGCGATTTAAAATACTTCCAGGCGTCTTCGCTGCTGTTGAGTGTGCCAAGGAGCTTAAAGCGATTTGATATCTCAACACTATACTTCTGGCGAGTATCTGGCTCCTTTAGTTTCCCAATATCCGCTGCTACTGGTTTTCTTTCCGATCGCTGTGCATGGAGGCGAAGCTGGACATCAGCACACACAAGCCTGTGATCTGCATTTCCGAGCTCTGCTGATCTGTAAGTTCTGCAGTTCTTCAGTGATGATCTCCAGCGTTTAGAAACAATGACGTAGTCAATCATCTTCTTTGTGCGACCGTCGTTACTATACCACGTGTACTGGTGGATAGTCTTACGTTAAAAGTAGGTGTTTGCGATCACAAGTTCATTGGATCGGCACAGTTTGAGTAGGCGAAGGCCGTTATCGTTCAGTGGGTCGGGGGATATAGGTCCAATTGTGCCACACCAAACACCCATATCATCTCGCACTGTAGCATTGAAGTCACCGAGAAGAAAAGTGACATCGTGGGGAGACAATATTGAAAGACATCTAGACAGAGCAGAGTAGAACTATTCCTTGGTTACGTCGTCGGAATCGTTGATCGGGGCATAGCATACGAAAATTGTCATCTTGCCATGCTTGTGCCCAAAGTGGGCCTTCATTATTCTGTCCGATACAGCTTCGTGCAAGAGTAAGGCCTTTCTTGCAAGGCCGTTTACCGCGAGGCCAACACCATTTCTTCTCATGCTCCCTCCAGACCAGACTAATGAGTGATTATCGCCTATTCGCTCTTCTCCACTTCCAGTAAGACGGGTTTCCGTGAGACCTGCAATCGCCACTTTATTCTTACGAAGTTCTTGAGAAAGTAGGTTCTTTGATGGTGGTGCATTCAGTGTCAAAACATTCCAGGTGGCTATTAGAACCCCCCTTTGGTATAGAAATTTCAGCCTGTCTGTCTTTCTGACGTCATCATCATGTCCATTGACGCGTGATGGTCGAAATCTTAAAAGAGGGACCGGATCCGAGGCTGTGTTATCACTCTGCGTGGCACTTGGTTTTCGGGTGAAGGGTTGGTATCCCAGCCAACCCAAGGCTTGGAATCTAATTAAACATAGGTTTAACCTAGATACTGAGATTCCCGAGGTGGGCTCCACCCGCCACATCAGGTTGCAGCCACCCTGATCGGAGTGTTTAGTTAGGGGATGACCCCATATCCAGAGGCACGTGGTCAGCAGACAAGGTCTACATCATTCCAGACGAACTCCATCTGCCTCCATCCTACCTTAACCGCAGCAGTGTTGTTCTCGTACATAACACTAATCACTTTAATGTATTTTTCTGGTATACCATACAAGGATAAAACCTTTATTAAAGTTCTTCTATCAACAGAATCGAAAGCTTGCTCATAATCTATAAAACTGAAGACCAAAGGTGTTTGACAACTCATGCACTTCTCAATTATTAACCTAAGAGTGAAAATTTGGTCGACACATGCTCAACCTTTTCTAAAACCACTCTGTTCTTCTCTTAAAGCTTTGTCTACGGCATCTCTCAGTCTAAAAATTATCATATTACTAAGTAATTTACTACCTACAGAGACCAGACTAATGCCACGATAATTACCACACTCACTTTTATCACCTTTCTTATAATGTGGCTTAATTAAGGTTTTCCTAAAATCGTTAGGTACTTCCCCTTTTTCAAAAATCATATTCATAATCTTTAGTAACTTATTTCTAACCTCAGAGCCACCAAATTTAAGGAACTCATTTACCACCCTATCAGAACCTGGAGCCTTATTATTTTTTAATCCTTTGTATTACTGTTGCTAATTCCTCCTCACAAAACAAATCTTCCTTCACATCCAAAGTATTACAAACTTTTTCCTTTTCCTCTATATCTTTTCCTGCAACTCTATCTCGGTTAAGCAAATTCTCAAAATGTTCGGCCCATCTCTCTGTAGCTTTTTCCTTATCGCTAATTGCGGCCCCATTCGTATCTTTAACTGGGCCAAGTGTGGATTGACTACTCCCTCTAAATTTCTTAACATGCCAGTACAATATTTTACTATTATGCCGTCTTGCTGCATCTTCCAGATCCTCGCCAATTTTATCCATGGCCTCCACTTCACACCTCCTTTGTTGGTTTTTTAATGCTTTCTCCACTTTCTTTACATTCCTTTTGTTTTCATATGATCTGTCACTCAGATAATTCTTTTACAAGTCCTTTCTCCTTTCTATTAAACATAAAGCTTTTTCACTAATATTCTTTGCTGCAATTCTAGCTGTCTTCCCTAATACACCTTCAGCAACTTCAAAAATTATTTTTCTAAAATTACTACAACCATCTTCCATATTATCAAATTTTAAACTCTCAAGTTTAGTATTCAACTGTTCCTGGAAAGTTTCTCTCAAATTCTCATCCTAGAGTCTACCAACATCATAACTTCCCGGGAGGTAGTTACCCTTTCGGAAAAGCAACGATTCCGGACACCAGTGCAGGACGGGGATCAGATATCTTCTTAAGTCTACACCGAAGTGCTTAAGCCCGCTTAGAACCGGACAGTAAGAAGTCCCTGGGACCTCCATGAATGGAGGCTTTGAGCAATCCTGGGCCCATCTTGGTCCCAACATGGTTTCCAGTACTTGGCGATGCTCTTCTATCGAAAAGAGTCAAAATCCTGCACAGACAATCTCAAGCCTATTACCTCCGACTCATTATATATTCATGCCTACAAATATTATGCTACTACGGGGAGGCAGCCCATAATAGATAAATTAGCTAGGAAGAGGTTATTCAGCCCGAAGACGCCCGTCAAAACATACAAAGTCCAGGAGTCAGAATCCCAATGGAATGGTATGTCGTTTACTAGGCAATAATTTCCTCGAGGGGCGCCACTCCTCAAGTGGGAATAGAGTTGACCAGAAGGCCCCCGGTCTTGCAGGTACCCTGAAAGGGTCGAGGAAGCCCTATGCAGAGGCCGCTGTCCATAGATCTGGATTTTGCGCCCTGCCGCAGTTTTCCTCCTATAGAGGATACACCTGCGACGGTGTTCTGCATCACCATGCAATTTACAACAAATTATGAAACACCGTTAGCAATTTAAATGAAAACGAAAAAAAGGAAAAAAAAAGAAAAAAGAAAAAAAAACAAAAAAACAAAAACAAGCCTCTTTGGCAACTGCCCAAACACAAACAAGGTAAATAAAACCAAAGTCAACTTTCAGATATAAACTTCCTCACCATTCTGCGAAACTGCTGGTAATCAGCGCACTCTCTAATATCCAGGGGAATAGAATTCCACACCTTCGGACCAATATGCCTCAAACTAAATCCTGCTCTAGTTGTTCGCCTAAACTCGTGTGAGAAACTAAACCTGAGTGATGTCGGATATGAATGATGCTGTGAGTTAAGAGGGAAAAGTCCATGGAGATCTGATGCTAACTGGCCAAAAACGTAATTGTGACATATCTGGGATATTCCAGTGAAATGAAGTCGATGTAAAGAAAAAATTCCAGCTGATCCAAAAAGATGAGCAACAGAAGACCTATTATCAATATGAAAAAGTATCCTTATCGCTTACATTTTGTAAAATTTGAAGGGGTTTATAAACTGAAGGAAAAGTTGAAGCTCACACTGAAACACATTATAGAAAAAAAGGGTGGACCAGAGAAAAGTAAATTCATTGAAATATATTAACCGGAAAAAAATGGTAGAGACGGCACATAATCTCAATATTCCTAGAAACCTTTACCGATAGAGTTTTATCATGTTCATGGAACGACAAATTTTCATCAATAATTATCCCAAGATATCTAAACTGTTGTACCCGTTTCAGTTCCACATTATTTAAATAAAGAGAAAAAAAAAATCAGAATTGACTGAACCAACTCGTGAAAATAGTATATACTGGCATTTTCTTTCATTTAATAGAAGAAGGTTTCAACAATACCACTCTGAAGTAGTTGATAGAGTACTTTGGATGTCAGGAAAAACTGTTTTAAATCTGAAAGGGAAGAAAAAATCACAACATCATCCGCAAACATAACTATTTTGCAGATAGGAATAAACTCAGGCAAATCATTAATAAAGAGAAGAAATAGGGTAGGACCCAAAAGAGAGCCCTGAGGAACCCCACAATTTACAGAAAATGACTTAGATCGGATTCCATTTTTACTATCATGGCATTCAATTTTTCTTTCAGCAAGGTAGGATGCAAAAGAAAATTCAAAGATTTTGAAAAAAATTCATATTTTTTTAGTTTATTTAGTAAAAGACGGTGATCCACCGAGTCGAACGCCTTGGCCACATCCAAGAATACAGCCAAGGCGCTATGGCCAGTGGCCATCGCATTATTTACTTCAATTAAAAGCCGATGTATTGCTAGTTCTGCTGATTTTCCTTTAATGAATCCATACTGCGAAGGATGCAATATTTTATTATTACATAAATAATTTTGAAGTTGTTTGTGAGCAATTTTTGCAAAATTTTACTAAAAACAGATAACAGTGAAAATCCTCTATAATTTGAAGGATCCGTAAAAACACCATTTTTATGCAAAGCTAAAACAAGGGCATTTTTTTAAATATCAGGAAAAACTCCATTTAGTAAAGACAAATTAAAAATATGTGCCAACAATGGGGCAATATTAGGAGCTATTTGTTTCACAATTTGTGTAGAAAACCCAAAATCATCCAATGAAAAACTTTGCTTTAGTTTCATTATATGCCCTTTAACTTCCTGAGGTGCAATTTCAGAAAAATCAAATGAGTTCTGTGCTTCATCTTCAACAACAAAATCACAACAAGCCTATTTGTACTCGATACAATCCTAGACCCAATAGTACTGAAATGCTTTTCAAAAATATCCA
The DNA here is from genome assembly GCF_049724085.1 of Artemia sp. Qi Xiang Cuo. Taxonomy (NCBI): domain Eukaryota; kingdom Metazoa; phylum Arthropoda; class Branchiopoda; order Anostraca; family Artemiidae; genus Artemia; species Artemia sp. Qi Xiang Cuo. The sequence goes on along the minus strand of NC_142812.1, from coordinate 26,935,785 downwards.
CAATTTTTTTGGATCCGTCACGTTTTAATCATCAAGTTCAAGACATCTAACTCCAAAACTCGAACGATGATTGGGACGGATTTTATCATTGATTAGCTCCCATGCCTTTTTCATATTTGACTTATACTGTAAAAATTTATTTGAAAAATATTTTCTTTTAGCATATCTTATAATAGAATTCAGTTTATTTCTATAAGTTCTATAATCCTCATACAATACATCAGATTGGGCAGCCAGATACTGACGATGTTTTTTTCTTTTCATCTTTAATGACGTCAAAATACCATCCATAATCCACGGGTCAAATTTTTTTGAAAACTTTCCGCGCAAAGATCTTGTCGATGCTGCTTGATCTCGGAGTTGCATCATATCATGGATACATTTCGAAAAAGGATCATTAACATCATTTGAATCAAAAATGGGGGTCCAGTCTTTATTATCTATCAATTCACGGAAAAGCTTAAAATCAATCTATTTTCTGTCGGTAAGAATTTTTATTTCCATGTTTTTAAAAGCAGGTATAAATAAACTTTGGGCTACATCTAAAACAACACTAACTGGAAAATGATCAGACATGTCACATGTACTAACAGAAGACTTTATCGCTTTAAAAGAAACACCAGAAAAGAAAATGTTATCCAGCAAAGTTGTTACTCTCGTAGGTAGCGAAATACTTGGAAAAAGGCCTGAACACAGCATAATGTTCAGAAACTCTTTATGAAAAGCCACATCTAACTTGAGCAAATCAAAATTGAAATCACCTGAAATTGTTACTGGTTTCTTACATCCACCAACTTTTACAATTAGGGGCTCAAAAATCTCAAAAAATTCTTTGGGGTTACTTGATGGCGGTCAATATACTGATCCAAAAATATAAGGTTCGCAGCCAATGGGACTTAATTCAACAAATAGAGTCTCACATAAACCTTCTTCCCAAACTGAAAAATCATCAAGTATATTAACAGAACAATCCTGTCGGACATAAATTAATTGACCACCTTTCGGACTCTCAGACCTACACCTTGAAACAGATTTCATACCCGAAAGGGACAGCATAGACATTGGAGACTTTTGCGACAAAAAAGTTTCACATACAGCTACAATATCCTTAGGACTAGAATTTAACAAAACTTAAGTTCACTATACACACTCTGCAATCCTTGCGCATTAACATGTAATACCCTTATCGGGAATTCACATTGCTCAACTTCATTAGTTAAAGGGTCATTCGAAAAATCCCAATCCGGTAGATTTCTGAAATACTGTACATCTTTATCACTCCAAGTCAAATCATTAAGTATCGCATCTAAGTTTAAACGGGACTCCAAAAACGAATGAAATCTATTCATATCACAAATAAACAAAGGAAAACTAAATCAAACTTCAATTATTCACAGTGAAGGTTCATTAGCCATATTGAGGATCTGAGTCACATCCGCTATTGTTTTGCATGGTATAATTTGCGAGCCATTTTTCACAAAAATGATGCCTCTCATCGTCCACACATTCTTATTTTCAAATCTGTTGCGAGCAAGCTTGAAAACCTCCTGCCTCTCCCTAGTTAACGCTTCATTAACAAAGACAAGGGAACCCTTCAGCATTTTTCGATTGCGAAGTATTTCGACTGCTGTAGCTTCTGAGATCGATGTAAGTTCGATAGGGGCTAGAGCTTGATCACTAGCTCCTATACGTTTAGCCCCCTTAATGATTGATTTTTCAAGCTGAAGTCCCATTTGCAAATTTAAAGGATCAAGAACTTTCTCACCTAGTACCGGGATATCACGGGCCGGGCAGTTGTCTCGACACCAGCAACAATGACTTTATTTAGAAGGGCAGACTGAACTAAGTCGTCCAACTTCGACTCAAGTTTTTCAAGCTTGGACTCATTTTGAACAAGTCGTAAATCCTTGACAGCCTTTTCAACCTGCTCAAATTTCGACTGAAACTGCATCTCAATTGCTTTATAAACCGCTTGCGTAATCGTGTCATATATATATATATATATATATATATATATATATATATATATATATATATATATATATATATATATATATATATATATATATATATATATATATATATATATATATATATATATATATATATATATATATTATATATATATATATATATCATTATACTCCTTAATTTCAGTTAAAATATATATATATATATATATATATAAAATTCAGAATTTGAAGAGTTCAAAAATAGAAAATGCTTCTTATTTGTTAAGCAAGTTTGAATCATTCTCTAAGAAAAAGTCTGAGTAACATCACAACTCTGGCTCATTGAGTAGATAGATTTGAAACTAATGAACAAGGCAGCACAATTTGCAGCTAAAGGCTTGTCGCAAAATTGCATATTTCACAAGGAGCATAAACCTAAAACTCTTTGAATGCATGGAAGCTACTCAAAACCATCAAAGACTCAATATTCTAAAATTGCCACCTACACTGAAAACAAAACACTTACATCGCTATCAATGTTCAGCATTGCAAGAGCTATTCAATTTGAAACATTTTCAAAGAAACGATCCGACAAGAAAGGTTGAATCTTGCGGAGCTCCTCAAGGGGCTCTTGGTAGTCACCGTTAAGTCGAATGGCTTCAAGAATTCTTCCGTGGCATAGGAATAGCTCTTTTGTATTTGCTTATATATGTATTTGTGCCTGCTTATTATATATATATATATATATATATATATATATATATATATATATATATATATATATATATAATATATATATATTATACTCTTTAAGCAACGCCTGGTTGTTACTGGTTGCTACTGAATTTGTCTCCACTTTATACAATAAATACGTCTCAGAGGAAATGATATAAATTATGTCAATTTCCTTTGTCTGGTCTGGATTTTAATGGATAGTAATAAAATTATTGTAAAAGAAAAAGACATGCTGATACTGCTGGGCAGGGGCGTCACTAGCATTTTAGCTTTGTGGGGGACGTCCCAAATATTCCTACGAATTTGGGCAGGTGCCGACGACTGATATTCGTTATGTCGTTTTTGAGGTGTTAAAACAATGTTTATTAGTTACGGAATATTGTCATATAATCTAGAGAAAAACTCAGGTACAAAGGCAAAATCAAGACAAAGAAAATAAGCTAACTTTAAGGCTGTGCGGCTTTTCAACTTTCCACTTTTCAATAAGTAGGTTGAGGCCAATTTTTGCAGCAGGCTGACATCATGAGCATGAGAAGGTCAAGTCGATCATTTCCCATAGTTAACCTCAATCTGTTCTTGACGATTTTCATCTTGCCAAATATTCGTTCACCTTCAGCCAATGTCACTGCAATAGTTTATGCAAAAGTGAATGCTCTGTAAACTAAATACAACCCTCGTCTGTTCTAATTCGCTAGAGAGAACAACTCGGCAAACTCAATGATACACCCAGCGCTTTTGCAAATCTTTGCAAAAAGAACGGCAATGTTCCCTGTAACGGGCTAGGCATCTGAGGTGTTGAATATTTCTTCCTAACTTCTTCGAAATGAAAGCTTGTGTTCCATTGAAGTGCCCACACATGTTACTTGCAAAATCGTAGCATTGAAATGCCAGTTTTTCTTCACTGATACGAGCCTTCACAAAACTCGTAAAATTCTTCAGCTATATCGCCTCCTTTCTTTAACTCAGAATCAACAATGATGAGTAAATGCTCTTTAGTGGATCCCTATCTATCAATGTAGGCCTACCGTACACCTACAGCTAAACACTCTTCATGGCTGGTAGCGAATGTTTCTTCTGCAAAGATGCCAAAGAAATCAGCTTCATTAACTTCTGCTACGATTTTTGAACTAGCTCTGTTCGAACAATCGCAATTAATTTATTTCGGCTATTACCCGACTGATAGCTGGTGACATTTGACATAATCTGGTTTTTCATTCATTGTCCATTTCGATGTTGTGTCTCGAATGAAGATTGGCTAGCTCAACGTGAATTTCCCGTCAATATTCTTTCCACGAAATGCCAGCCCTTGTTTAACCAGAGTGGTGGTAACAGCTAGCAGTTTCTCCTTAATGATTTATTTCTCTCTATAAAACAAATAGTACCACTTACAGAAGCTGTGTGACCATTTAATTGGAAGTGAGTGGCGAACATTTCAGCCTTGGCACCCTTGCTTCGTATTTTGTGCTAGTTTCTAGTTCATTTTATAAATGAAAAATCTTTGTTTCTGTATTCACGGCCAGGTCTAGTTGAAAACAACGAATAGGCAAAGCAGTGAGCTAAATCTTTCGAATAGGCAAAGCAGTGAGCTGAATTTGCCAAAGAAGTCGGCTTCATTAGCTTCTGCTACGATTTTTAACTAGCCCTGTTCCAACAATCGCAATTAATTTATTTTGGCAACTACCCGACAGATAACTGGTGACATTTGGCTTGTTCTGGTTTTTCATTCAATGACTTGTTTCAATGTTGCATCTAGAAAGAAGATTGGCTAACCTAACGTCATTTTCCCCATCATGATTCTTCCCACGAAATGCCAGCCCTTGTTTACCTAGAGTGGTGGGAACATCTAGCAACATGTATATAATGTACGACCTCTTTCCTTATCTTTTTCTGACTCCATATCTTTCATTAGTTCCTCCTTGTTAACTAAACTTGGTAATGATTTATCTCTCTCTATAAAGCAAATTAAACCACCTATAAAAAGCTTTGTGACCGTTTGAAGGGAAGTGAGTGACGAGCATTTCAGCCTTGGCGCCCTTGCTTCGCATTTTGTGCCAGTTTCTAGTTCCTTTTATAAATGAAGAATCTTTGTTTCTGTATTTGCAGCCAGGGCCAGTTGGAAAGCAGAAGGCTAAATCTTTCTCGACACTTTACTCTAGGTGCGGGTACTCATTGTACCAGTTTCTAACAAACCGCAACTGGTTTTTGGAACTCTGGGATTGGATTTCCTCGTTTTTTTGGAAAATTGATTTTTAGCTGAAAGGGTCCTTGTATAATAAGCTTCGGCTTTTCTGAGTTTGATTTTGTTTTTTTATTATTATTATTCTTGAGCCCGGGATTGTGCTCGACTCTTATGATTTCAGCTTGCTGTAAACTTTCGGCTTCAGATTCTACTCCTTCTATTCTTGGCACTTTCTGAGAAATAAATTTGTCTGACTGACTAATGAGCATAGTTCCATATAGGCTGAATGATCGCCCATGTCTAGAGCTTGTATTGCAGCGTCTGATTCGTTAGTGACTGAATCAAACTTAACTTCAAGTGTCAGTTTTTTGCTACCTCGGTACAGTCAATAATGCAAGAAAGAATAGCGAAGGTATTGCAGAATCCTATCGTTTCTTCGTGATCAATTTCTGAACTGTAAACTTCTTTCAATTTTTTTTTCTTTCACCAAATTTCACAGCGTCAGATCTGAGAGGATAAGTAACTTCGATTTTTTCACCGCATCGCCTTCTATCCATACTGCGATATTTGTCAAGGATGGACCAGGAGGAACTTCCTCAAGTGATGTTTGAAATTTTACTTCGAATTCACAAAGAAAAATTTTGTCTGTATTTGTCTGTATTTATTTGACACATTCGAAAAAAATTGAAAAGCTCGTAACAAATTCAAAACTTTTATGAGGAAAACTAACCACAACCTATCAAAGTTATTAAATAAAAAATAAGTTTTTTTTAAATAAAAGTAAGGAGTAACATTAAAACTTAAAAACGAAAAGAAATTATTCCGTATATGAAAGGGTATGTCCCCTCCTCAACGCCTCGCTCTTTATGCTAATGTTTTTATTGTTTTAAAAAATAAAGTTATGAGACAGAGTCAAACTTTAGCGTAAAGAGCGAGGTGTTGAGGAGTGGACAACCCCATTCATATACGGAATAATTTCTGTTCATTTTAAGTTTTAATGTCGCTCCTTACTTTCAGTTGAAAAAAACTTGTTTTATTAAATTTAAATTCTGAACGTTTTGGAATTAATTCAGCTTTCATTTTGACTCACCGTACATGAATAATTAAAAGAAATTTCCATATTAATTTTACTTTTTTTTTGGCTAAATGGCTTTCTCGAAATTTTGATCCGACATAACTTAAGAATTAACTTAGGTAGCGAACTTCTATATTCGTATATTTTCATTACGTATATTAGGGGGTTCACCCTCTAGGCAATACCTAAGTCTTTACGCTAAAGTTCAAATTTTGTTTCAAATCCTTAAGAACGACCCCGTAATGGAAAAGGTCGTTAATTAGAATAAATAGCTCTGATGAAAGTACAAAAAACTTTAGCATAAAGAGCGAGGTAATGACTAGGGGACGAACCCAATCATATTCCGTAATAATTTTTCTTTCTTTTAAGCTTTGATGTTGCTCCTTACTTTCAGCTGAAAAAACGTTTTTTTTTTATTTAATTTCTGATCCTTTTTCTAAATAATGCTGGGAAATTCGGCACCCCCTTCATAGCAATGTCCCTTCCCTCATGAAAACTTCCTTCATGGAAAGATCTTCCAACGTAACTCCGAACCCCCCCCCCCTTCCAACTACAAGAAAAAATCCCCCTGAAAACTTCTGTATACTTCCCAATAGCCAATACTATATGTAAATATTGGGCAAAGTACATAACTTGCACACCTTTCCCCGGGACTGTGGGGGATTAATTCATCCTCAAAGACATAGCTATTGTATTTTTTGACCATGCTGAGCAGAATGGATATCTCAAATTTTGATCGGGTGACTTTGGGAAAAAATGAGCGTGGGAGCCTAGTTGCCCTCCATTTTGTTGTCATTCAAAAAGGGCACTAGAACTTTTAATTTCCGTTTGAATAAGCCTTCCTGCTATATTCTAGGACCCCTGGGTCGATACGATCATCCCTGGGAAAAAAAACAGACATCCGTGATCTTTCTTCTGGTAAAAATACAAAATTCCACATTTTTCCAGATAGGAGCTCGAAACGTCTATAGTAAGGTTCTCTGATATTCTGAATCTGATGGTGTGATTTTCATTAAAGTTATATGACTTTTAGGGGTTTTTTCTCCCTTTTTTCGAAAATAAGGCAAATTTTCTCAGGCGCGTAACTTTTGATGGGTAAAACTAAACTTGATGAAACTAATATATTTGAAATCAGCATAAAAATTTTATTCTTTTGTTGTATATATTGGTATCGAAATTCCGTTTTTTAGAGTTTTGGTTATTATTGAGTTGGGTCGCTCCTTACTTACGGTTCTTTACCACGAACTGTTTGAAAAGGCAATTTCAAAACGATATTCTTCTTTGATTCTTGCAGTCAATTTGGTACGCTCGTTGATCAAATTTTCCCCTTAAAAGTAAGATTCTGCCTAGACTCTGGGAGTCTATCCTATCAAATCATGTCTTTACAACTAGGACATCTGCTGAACCTTTGTGATATACATCTTTAGCAATGTCAGAATACGAGACACGAGGTGGCTGTGACTGCAAAGCACTAAACATGAGGCAACACTGAAGACAGACTAAGTTTTCTCTCGACTTCAATTGCACTAAGCTATCTTACTTTTCGACATGAAGTTCACTTGTGACAGGGCCTTCTACAGTTTTTTTTTTAATTTCCTGGCCGTGTGAAATATAAAATAGAGAGATTTTTGTACATCCTTTGACCTAATCTTCGATTTAATTCCGTTTTTTAGTTTCTTACTATGATGCTTTAGAATGTGAATAGCTCGATAATCAGAGCTAAATTCGTAATACCTTTCATCTTTCCTTCTTTAAAGTAAACTTCACGCACAAGCTTTATTCTAATTCTGCATCTTTTCCTTTTTTCTGCAAACATTTTCATGTAATGATGATTTAAACAAATATAATAGTGCTCGAAACGTCCTTTTAGGTTCAAATGGAGAATTGCATTAATTCAGATTACAGTTCCTAGATCACTGAGAAACTTAATTCCCTGTAAACTTTCCTCACTCTTGACAAGCTGGTATGGTTTGAATTTATTTCGAGGTGTGTGTGTATTATAAAAGTTTCTTTTGGAATAGCAAATATGTCAGCTATTTACGATATTTTGAAAAGAAAAAAAAATGTTTCCCAGCAAGTTTTATCTCATTAGAGCCAAAAGAACTTTCCCGACTAACTGACGCGTTGAAAAATATCATGTATTGCAAGACTCCACCCGAAAAGTTGTTTTCTAGGTAGCCAATTGGTTTTCAACTTCGCGTAGATAGAACAGTCAATTTTGTCCTCTTTGAACAACGGAAGTATTTTATGACATAGTAATAGACAAATAAAATATTAATTTTGTGTTGACTTTACGCCGACAAAGCAGTAAATTTTGTAGTACTTCGCCCAACGGAAGTCAAATGATATTAAATTGGACCAACTATGTATCATGTTTTGTAGGGCTCTGCTCAACAAGTTATTTTCTAGGGGGCACTTGGTTTCTGTTGACTTTGCACAGATGAAGCAGTAAATTTTGTTGTTCTTTCCCAAAGAAAGTCTTTTTTGTGATCATATTGGACCGAAAAAATACTAAGATTTGTAGGGCTCGGCTTGAATAGTCGTTTCTTAAAGGGGCAATAGGTTTCTTCGACTTTGCGCACATGAATTAAGAAGCTTCGTCGGGCTTCGCCCGACGAAATCCCTTCCAGAAGCTTCACTTTGCGTCGAAAGATATCGACTTTTGTCGGGCTTCTGAGGACCTTTAGGGGGAGTCCCCCAATCCTTGCATAGTGACGCCCCTGTTTCTGGGTGGAATACAGTACAAAGGTCACAGCTTTATTATATTATGAAAGATTATTGAATCAAACAGGGGTGATTCTCCAGCATTTTTTTTGGGGGGGGGGGGCAAGAGGGGTCCATATCTGGATAGTCAATGGGCATGGGATGTATGATATTTTTCTCCACACTATTGGGGGGGGATCAACTGCCCCCTTGCCACCCCCAAACGATGCCCCTGGGATCAAATGAAGAAATAATTTCTTCCCGATAAAGCAGTTCACGCCAAAAATAAGCCATATCAAATAAAATGCGCCAAGATTTGTGCCTGGTGGGATAATTCAAAATTTGCTTGTCAGTAACCATCAAAGTCGTCCTGGCTAAGTGGTTGGTATTTTGGTTTGAGAATTCTTTGTCCAAGGGACAGGGGTTCTATCCCTGGTGTAGCCAGTTATTTGGTTCGGGACAGGGGTGACACTTATATGACTCTGTAAGCTTACCCAGAGTCAACCCAGCTCTAAATGGGTACCTGGAGAAATATGGGGAAGTGGGGGTGTGCAAAACCACAGGATGGTCCCAAACCCCCCTTGCACTTCCTGGCTGAAGGGCCACGAACGGACATCAGCACCGGCGGTTTTGACCTTAAGGTCTAGTTCCGTCATACTTACTAACTTTAATAACCATCAAAATACGCAAGTCTGGCGGGAAATAAGCCATTACGGCAACACTACATGGAAACTTAAGCCTGTAATTCAAATATATGAAAGGTGGTCTGGTTTGCATTTATACTGAAATATACAAGATAGTCTAGTTTATGCATAAACATTAGAAAGCCTATGCTAGAACAGGCCTTGGTAATCACGAGTCATTATTCCCTGTCCAAAATGACTAGTAAAACTACCAAAATCTTGCCTTCTATTATTAATACAACTCCGTTTAATCCTGTTATTGCAATAGAAGTGCTTTTGGAGTAGGCCTAAAGCTTTGTTTTGGCTTGCTGGTTTCCAATCACATGAAATCAAGTAGAGTAGGCTATATCTCAAGTGGATTTAACTTATTTTTTGTTAGGTATAATTTTTTGTTTGTTTTTATCCAGGAGGACATTATGACTGAAATAGGCCTAGCCTATAGAAGACACACTACTTTAAGTAGCCTATAGACATAGTGTAAATATAGCCTATGCTATATTAGGTCTAGATAATCAAAAGCAATTAGGCCTACTCCCAGCTCAGAATAAACTAGTAAAACAGCCACATTCTTACCATAGCCTAGGCACAAGGCCCTTATAGCCTATAGAAGACTGATGACTCTAGGGGAATGAGTAATAAGAGTATACTTAATCAGTCCCATAGTCCCAACAAGCACCAGCAGCAGGCCTCTAAGCATGAGTGCTGAATTTCAGTTCATTGTCAGTAGTGACACCTGTATCTTGCTAATTATTTACAGACAAGAGTGGGTGGTCTAAGAAAAAATAAGAGCAACAAGGATTCAGTTTGCCAAAGTGAATAATATAACACTTGGCAACATTGAATTCAAGAAGCCAAGCCTCAGCCCATTGACCAAGCAATCAAAGATTATTTGTAGAAGGGTATGATCTTCACAGGACAAGGCTGATCCAAGAAGCTTCAGGTTGTCTGCATAGAGAGTTGATTGACTGCTGATAGTAGAAGGAGCATCATTGATGAAGATATTAAATATTGTAGGATCCCACACCCTTTCCAGAGGAGCTCTACTAAGAATATGTGTAGAGTGAGAAAGAATAAGGTTACCAGAGTCATCAAATAACTTGACACACTAAGACCGCAAATAAACAAAATCAAGGATCCAGAGCAGGGGTTTCTCTTTAAGCATGACTACATGTAATTTAATTACAAGTTGCATGTGACAAACTTTATTAAAAGCTTTAGAAAAGTCAAGAAGAATCATGTCAGCAGCCAACCCCATATTAAACAACTTGGTGATATGATCATATGATTCAAGGTATCAACAAATCTTCCTGAACAAAACTCATGTTGTAAACTTTGCAAAACATTATTTGCTTCAAGAAGTATAGCAACTGCAGAATTGATTATTCTTTCAAGAACCTTAACAACTGTTAATGCCATGCTAATGGGCTGATATTTTTCAGTTAAGGCCCTTTCTACCTTTTTTAAATATAGGAATGACATGTGTAGTTTTCCAATCCAGAGGTAGTCTAGAAAGATTTAATAGTAACCTGAACAGCAGGGAAAGAGGTTGACACAAAACTCTACAAAATTCATGTAGGATATATGGGTGAATCCTCTCTGGACCAGCAGATTTATTTGGTTTGAGGGATATAAGTTCTTTAGAACTATTGTATCAGTAATCAGAATTGGTTCCATCTTATGTGATATATCATATGAAGAAGGTGTGCAATAAACAATACTTGAATCAGAAAAAAAAAAAAACAGATGAGAATTGTTGGTTGAAAATTTCAACTTCCAGCTCAGGATGATCAACTGATTGACTTGTGCAAGATATCTGGGACTGTGCATCTGCTGCTTTGCTTTTGAGTGACATAATGCCAGAAAGATTTAGGGTTATCCTAACATCCTCAGCCAATTTTTCCTCAGACTTTCACTTCAACTCCTTTATTTGGTTGGTTGTCTGATTATGAAAAGTTTTGAAGACTTGATAATTGTCTGTGGTCTTTTTTTTCTTTAGCAATTCCATGGCCAGTGTTTTCTGTTAATTAACTTACTTGTTTTGGTAGTTAAAAAAGGTAATCTTTTTGCCTGTTTTGCTGAGAAAAATCTTGTGCAAGACTTTTCAGCATGGAGAATTTCCATTTTTACATTTGACCAGCTCTCATAAATATTGCCAGTAATAACCTGTTTCCAGTTGATGTTGGCAAGTTTTTTGGAGACTAGTTTATAGTTGACATATTTTTGTTGCTTAGAAGAAGGTTGTTTAGCAGGGAAACATAACTCCAAAATAATTACAACATGGTTGCTATTACCAACAGGTGTGGTTACTACATCCTCAATAAGAAGGTCAGGATTACTGAGAATAAACAGGTCAAGAGTGTTAGACAGTTGACCTTCCCTGAAATGAGTTTGTTGTGATATTGTTTGACAGAGGGAATTATCAGAGAGGACAGACAAAAAAATGAGAATCTATATTGCAAAATCCAGATCCATCAATTCATTAGATTTCAGGAAGGTTAAAGTCCCCCTGAAGGACAAGATCAAAACTGACAAAATTGGACATCTCATGTGATAACATAGCAGCCAAATTATATTTGGAGTCCAAAACACAGGGAGCACTAGGCCTTCTACAAACAACATTAAGATTATTTGATTGTGTATTTTTATCTAAACAGACTCAATTCCATTAGTAGTCAGAGAATTAAAATGAATGAGACTAACCTTTAGTTCATCTCTTATATATAAGCACACTCCTCTGTGGCAAAGTGGGGAATTCAGGTTAGAAAAGAGTTGATAACCATTGATTTGGTAAACCATTTCTTTTGGTAACCTTTCATTAGGTGATAAGACTGACAAGGTGTTTTTTGGTGAAACTTCTGTAAATGCTGCAACATCCACTCCATCTGCTATCATATGAAAGGAAAGTTCAGAAAGCTTATTAGGGTGGCTATCAACATTGGAGCTAAGGAACTTCATTCTTTGTGAGGTTGGAATTTGAAAGGATGCAGGACTAGAGTAAGTAGGAACCAAAGGACTGATAAAATTGTTGGATGTAGCACTATGAAATGACAAAGAGGAAAAAGTGGGTGATCAGGCTGTTACAGAAGAAACAAGAAATGTCAGCATCAGACAGGGAAACATTATTATGATCACTACTAGACAGTTGAGAGACAAAATCTGGTGGTGCAAGTCCATAATCATTTAAACAATTTACAGGGGTAGAAGGAGGCACAGACATTGGAGCAGTTGGGTGGATTGCTACAATTGGCAAGTTTTTTTTAATGATTGCACCCTTACAAATTACCAAATCCTCCTCTCCATTAAATTTTCTGTATTTCAACTCGTCAACTAGGGCTCTGTGCTTTGTATGATCTTACTTTGCATTATCACCGTAGAAACAGATTGATCCTTTTGTTTCAAAGGATTTGCTCAATTATTTGTTTTCTAGATTCAGTTGATGACAGAGAATAGGAGAGGAGGGAATGTTACTGGGGGGGGGGCACCTATGTCAACTCCATAAATGTGTAACAGATAATTATACAGGTAAACTGCATCATCAGTCTGGGTTGGGATTCCAAATGTAATATTCAAACGTCTGACTCTTTCAAAATGCTGATGCTCTGAATGACTGTTAACTACATTGTGATGCTCTGTTAACTACAATTATTCTGGTTATAATGAAGTAATAGTTGTTGTTTTTAACCCTTTTATATAGCCAAAATAAGAGAAAAAGGTATCATCTTTGAGGGTCCAAAAAGGGCTAGAAATTGAATTTCTGGGTAAAACAACTATTATTTCAAAAAGAGCATGGAAAAATGGGATCAAATCATATGTTCACCTTATTTTTAGGTTAGTAATATAAGCTTCTCCACCTTTACAAAAGACAAGCTAGAACAAAAAGAGATACATATTTTGATTGTTACTTTCATGCTTATTTTCATGGTTTGGTTTGCATTTTTGAAAATGTATCCCCAACCCTCCTCTAATGGTCTCATATAGCCATAGACTAGTATATATAAAGAAAATAACCAAAAAATGATGGAATTCTTACTTTATAATATTGAGCAAGCATCCTTGTTTCCTTGTTTTTCCAAATTTTTATCTGTTTTTGATTGAGTTCTCAACAATTATTATGTTATTTATTTCTACACAGCACAAGGGTATATGAGACCATTAGAGAGGATTGGGGCTGAATTGTCAAAAACACAAGCCAACCCATGAAAATAAGCATAAAATTAGCAATTTAGAAATGTGTCTCTTTTTGTTCTAGCATGTCTACTTCTCAAGACGCCCAATTCTAGACCTTTAACCACTCTATTTATTATTACAATAGATGCACTTTTCAAATCTGACTTTGCTTGGCTAGATGGTTAGGTTTTGAAGCTTATCTTTTTCATTCATTTTCAAGTTGTCTTGCTTTTACCCCAGGGTTTACGCAGCTGCTACTCAGTCGTTTAATTTAATCAAAATCGGGAGGGGGGGGGGGAGGGGTGCAAAGTCGAAGCTGATTTTCCCATGTCAAGTGAAATGACTGTAAAAAATGAAAATGAACCATATAGTCAGAGGCAACGCTATATCGTAGCCTATATTAAAGGCCATATGGCTCCAATGTTTTATTATTTGTTTATTTTTTATGAAAGGGGTCGTTGTATAAACTTCAAAGGGGGCTCTTTCAATTGGAAATCAGGAATTCTACTGCCCTTTTTAAGGGTCGAAAATGATTGGAAGGCAACTAACACCCATTCCACGCCCACCACTTCCCCAAACACATCCAATAAAAATTTTGAGATAGCCATTTTGTTCAACATAGTTGATTTCCAGATAGAAATTATGTTTTTGAGGAGGATACTGCCCTCACAGCCCTCAGGGCACAGGTTGTAATTTATTCCCTGGGGGCATGTAAGGTTCTTATAGACAGTTTTGTTGTAGAAACTTCAAAGAGGACTCATTCGAATAGAAATTTAAAGGGCTAGTACCCTTTTTAATAGTTGAAAGTGATTCGAGGGCAGCTAACCCCCCTCTCATGCCCACCTTTCCTCCAAACACATCCAATCAAAATTTTGAGATAGCATTTTTGTTCAATGTAGTTGAAAATTCTGGAAATTAGGTCTTTGAGGATGGCACCCCCCCCCCATATCCCTTCGGGCAAGGGTTGTAAGTTATGACCTGGGGGCATATAAGGTTTTTGTAGAAAGCATTATTATAGAAACTTCAAAAAGGGCCAATTTGATTGGACATTTAAATGGATAGTGCCCTTTTTAATAGGCCCTAGTCAAAAGTGATTGGAAGGCAACTAACACCCCTCCCACACCCACCATTTCCCCAAACACATCCAATCAAAATTTTGAGATAGCTATTTTGTCCAACTTGGTTGAAAGTTCTGGAAATTATATCTTTGAGCAGGACACACCCCCCACAGTCTTCAGGACAACAGTTATAAGTTATGTCCTGGGGGCATATATGGTTCTCATGGAAGGAATGCTTGTATAAACTTCAGAGAGGGCTCATTTGATTGGAGATTGAAAGTTGTAGTTTACTTTTTAAGTGTCAAATGATATTAGATGGTAATCAGCCTCCCATGCCCTTTTTTCCGAAATGCATCCAATAACAATTTTGAGATGGCCATTTTGTTAAAAATAGTTCAAAGATCATGTAACAAAAATCCAGTGTCAACACAAACCCCCAGGGCCCAGAGGCAGGCATTGTAAACTATGCCCTGGGGGCATATATGGTTCTTAAAAGTCAAAAGAGATTGAAGAGCAACTAGCCCCCCCCACCCCTCCATGCCCTTTTTCCTCAAACCCATCCGATAAGAACTTGAGATAGCCATTTTTTTTAAAAATATTTTTAATACCACAAAACAAAACTTTGGGGTCAACACAGTCCCCCAGGGCCCGAGGGCAGGCATTGTAAGTTATGCCCTGAAGGAATATAGGGTTCTGATGGAAGGGATGCTTGTAAAAACTTCAGAGAGGGCTCATTTGATTGGAAATTGAAAGTTCTAGTTCGGTTTTGGGGAGTCAAAAGATATTGGAGGACAACTAGCCCCCTCCCCATGCCCCCCTTTTCCCCAAATGTATCTGATAAAGATTTTGAGATAGCCATTAAGTTAAAAATTGTTTAAAGTCAGGTAACAAAAACTGAGATGTCAACACAAACCCCCCCCAGGCCCAGGGGTGGGCGTTGTAAGTTATGCCCTGGAGCATATATGGTTCTTATGAAAGGGATGCCCGTATGAACTTTGAAGAGGACTCATTTGATTGGAAATAGAAAATTCTTGTTCACTTTTTTAGAGTCGAAAGAGATCAGATGGCAGATAGCCCCCCCCCTCCACGCCCTAGATGCATCAGATAAAAATTTTGAGATTGACATTTTGATAAAAATAGTTCAAAGTTCAGATAACAAAAACTCCGTTTTCAACACAACCTCCCAGGGCGCAGGGGTAGGCGTTGTAAGTTATGCACTGTGGGCATATATGGTTGTTATGGAAGTGATGCTTGTATAAACTTCATAGAGGGCTCATTTGATTGGACATTAAAAGTTGTAATTCACTTTTTAAGAGTCAAAAGTGATTGAAGGGCAGCTAGCCTCTCCCCCACACTCCATTTATTTTTTCCCAGAGGCACTTCATATAGAAGAGGTTTTCATATAAACTTCAAAGGGGGTCATTCAATTGGAAATCGAGAGTTTTAGTGCCCTTTTTAAGAGTCAAAAGTGATCAGAGGGCAACTAGCCCCCCTGAAGCCCTCTTTCCCCAAATACATCTGATAAAAAATTTGAGGTAGCCATTTTGTTAAAAATAGTTCAAAGATCATATAACAAAAACTCCTTTATGTATGCCCATTTCATTAAAAATAGTTCAAACGTCAGATAAGAAAAACTCCTGTGTCAACACAACCCCCCAGGGCCGGGTGCAGGTGTTGTAAGTTATGCCCTGGGGCATATATGGTTCTTATGAAAGGGATGCTTGTATAAGCTTCAGAGGGGGCTCATTTGATTGGAAATTGAAAGTTTGAGTTCACTTTTTAATAGTCAAAAGAGATCCAAGGGCATCTAGCCTACGCCTTCTTTTTCCAAACCCATCTAATGAAAATTTTGAGATACATATATTTCAAAAAACAGTTCAACGGTTGGATAAGAAAAAATCTGGTGCCAATACAACCCCCCAGGGCCCAGGGAAGGCGTTCTAAGTTATGCCCTAAAGGTATGTATGGTTCTTATGAAAAGGATGCTTGTAAAAATTTCATAGAGGGTTATTTCGTTGGAAATGGAAAGTTCTAGTTCATTTTATAAGAGTCAAGAGATTTAAGGGCAACTAGCCCCCCCCCCATACCACGCCCTTTTTTCCCCAAACCCATCCACGACAAATTTTAAGATAGCCAGTTTTTTGAAAATTGTTCAAAAATTATATAACAAAACTCCAGTGTCAACACCCCCCCCAGGACCCAGGGGGTAGGCGTTGTAACTGTTGTCCTGGGGGCATATATGGTTCTTATGAAAGGGATGCTTGTATAAACGTCAGAGAGGGATCATTTGATTGGAAATTGGAAAATTCTAGTTCACTTCTTAAGAGTCAAAAGGGATCGGGGTAGTTACCCTCCACCACGCCCTTTTTCCCCAAATGGATCAGGTAAAAATTTTGAAGTAGCTAATTTGTTGAAATTAGTTAAAAGGTCAGATAACAAAAACTCTGGTGTCAACGCACCCCCCCCCCCCCAGTGTCCGGGGGCACTGGTCTAGTTCACTAGACCACTAGTCTAGTTCACTTTTTAAGAGTCAAAAGAGATTGGAGGGCACCTAGCCCCCCCCTCCATGCCGTTTTTCCTCAAACCCATCCAATAAGAACTTTGAGATAGCCATTTCTAAAAAATAGTTCAAAGACCACATAACAACACTCTGGAGTCGACACTGCCCCCCAGGGCCCAAGGGCAGGCATTGTAAGTTATGCCCTGGGAAAATATATGGTTCTTATGGAAGCATGGGCGTACGGAGGGGGGGCAGCTGTACCCCACTAGACCTTCAAATTTACATTAGATATGGCTGAAAAAGCAGATGGTTTGGAAAAAGCAGTTGATAAAACTCCATCACACTATCGACTGCCCCCCCCCCCTAGACAATATGCTGCCTAATGCTGCCTACGCCCATGTATGGAAGCGATGCTTGTATAAACTTCAGAGAGGGCTTATTTGATTGGAAACTGAAACTTCTAGCTCAGTTTTTAAGAATCAAAAGAGATCAGAGGGCAACTATCCCCCCAAGCCCCTTTTCCCCCAAATGCATCCGATAAAAATTTTGAGAGAGCCATTTTGTTAAAAATAGTTCAAAGGTCAGATAAAAAAACTCCGGTGTCAAAACAACCACCCGGGGGCAGGCGTCGCAAGCTATGCCCTGGGGGCATATATGGTTTTTATGGAAGGGATGTTTGTATAAACTTAAGAGAGGGCTGATTTGAATGGAAATTGAAAGTTCTAGTTCAATTTTTAGAGTCAAAAGAGATCAGAGGACCTCTAGCCCCCCTTGCCCTTTTTTTCCCAAACCCATCTGATACAATTTTGAGATAGCCATTTCTTAAAAATAGTTCAAAGGTCAGATAACAAAAACTCCGGTGTCAATACAACTTCCCAGGGCCCGGGGGCAGTCATTGTAGGCTATGTCGTCGGGCCGTATTGTTTTTATGAAAAGGATGCTTGTATAAACTTCAGAGAGGGCTCATTTGAATGGTAATTAAAAGTTCTAGTTCATTTTATCAGAGTAAAAAAAGATCTGAGGGCAATTAGCCCCTCCTGCCCTCCACGCCTTTGGGTTTTTTGGATGGACAAACCCATCTGATAAAAATTTGAGATGACCACTTTGTTAAAAACAGTTCAAACATCAGATATTAAAACTCCGGGGTCGAAAAAACCCCCAGGGCCCAGGGAAAAGCGTTTTAAGTTATAGTCTGGGGGTTTATATGGTTCTTATAGAAGGGATGCTCATATAAACTTCAGAGAGGGGTCATTTGATTGAAAATAGAAAGTTCTAATTCACTTTTAAAGAGTCAAAAGAGATCAAAGGGCAATTAGCCCCCCCCTCCCCTTACGCCCTTTTCCCCAAACCCATCTGATAAAAATTTTGAGATAGCCATTTTGTTAAAAATAGTTGAAATATCAGATAATAAATAAAAAAAACATTTTTCGCTTGATATTGTTATTTTGATACCAGTTTTGATACTTTGATGAAGATTTGATTTTAAAAAAAAGTTTGATTTTGAAATAAGGAATTTTTTAAAACTTGGAACTTTTTACAATCAAAAACGAACAAGAATTAATTAAGAAAACACTATCCGAAAAATAAGTTTTTCATAGAAAAGTAAATACCATTTTAAGCTTAAGCTCAGCATATAAAAATACCTGTTAAAATTCAAACTCATAGCGACCAGAAATTGCTATTAAAGAATAAATGAAACCCAAAATGAACAGAAATTAAATGAATAATCATAGGAAAAAACATACAACAAGTAATAATATAAATGAATAAATAGATCTTAAAGCGAGTATTGCTTCGATTGAATATGAAAATCCAGCTTAAAACGACAAAAAATATTTTGCTATCGAAGTATGAATGAAACTTAAAACAAACAGAAATTGAATAAACAATCAATGCAAACAAACATACAGTAGATACTAATGTAAATGAATAAATACAGCTTAAAGCAAGTGAAATTAAATTGAATATGCAAATCAAGCTTGAAACGAATAAAAATAACTACAAACAAGAGTTTGGGTATTGCCTCCTCCTCTCACTGTAAAAGTCTAAACCTACTACGTCATTGGTGCTTTGCTGAAAACTATATGCATCTTGAACAGTCTTGGAAAGTATAAATAACATCAAATTGAATATTTGATGTATAATGATATTAATTGCTGAAAGATCCATCAGTTCAAGAATTTATTTCACTATAATTTTATTTTTATATTAAATACTGTAAGAACTGGAAAAGAAAATATTTGTAATATAATTCGTTTTCAGTTAAGCGCCAATGACGCAGTAGGCTTTTGGTTTTTATTTACAGTTAAAAAGGGGGCAGTATCCAAACTATTGTTTGTCGTGAAACTGTATTCGCCTTTCAAAATTTTAAAAACAGCTAATAAATTAAACTGAATATTAGATGTATAATTAATTAGAGTGTGGAGTAAAAAAAAAAAAAAGTAAACACAAAAAACACAAAACAAACAAAAAACGAAAATATTAATTATAGAAAAAATTTAACCAGACAATCACAAGTTATTCATTGTCACATATTATTCATTTTTTTTATAATTAATGTAATTTCACTTAGTTTTTTGGTTGGTTTGGGCTGTTTTCAAAAATAAAATAGTCAGTTAAACTTAACTACAACAATAAATCTGAAATTCAAGCTGTAGTTCAAAATGTCAAATTCATTTTCTTTTGATAATATACAAACTAGCCTACTATAAAGTTGGGTAACTTTAAGTTAAACAATAAATCACACATACAAGCTACAGGAAATAAAAATATGGACAAAAAATTAATAGGCTGAGGAAAAACATCTGGTAATTATTACCATATCTGTCAACAACAGAAGAATAGATGTATAGTCTTTAAAACTTGAAAGAATTCATCTGAAGGCATAGGGCTAAAAGATAAGGGAGACATTAGGCCAGGCCAGTACATCAACTTACTTACTTAAGTCCCTCATCCTCATTGACGTTTCGGGGCTGCTCCTTTGGAAATTTTTTGGACCAGTGCTGAATATGCTGTTTGTTCAATTGTAGTTCTGGATAGTTGGGTGATATGTTGCCAATCAAAGTTTTCAGTCCACCTCTTACAAGGTCTTTCCAGTGGTCGACGCCCTTCAACAGTTCCTTCAAGCGAGATCTTGGGTAATCAAATAGGGTCCATTCTCTTCATGTGCCCAAACTAACATAGTTGCTGTCTTCTAACTTTGTTTAGGATTATTTCTGTTGATTTTAGTATTTGTGACATGGTCATTTTGTTAAACTTTTGCTATCTGGTGTAGACATCGCGTTTCGAATGCAAGAAGGGTGTACACGTTTTGGGATTTTATTGTCCATGTTTTACACCCATACAGAGCAATGGGTACGATCAGGCAGTTAAAAACTTCCATAAACTTGCGAATATTCTGAAACTAGAGCTGGCAAAGGCTAGGGGGCGTTTAATGTTGGCGGTGTGGCAATTATCAGCCGTTAATAGACTACAAAAATCAAGTTGTTTGAGAGATACTGTCTGCCTGTCTTTGGAGTTCTTAAGGGGTTGTAGCTAGCTGGTCAATATCATCAACATGCGTTAGTTTGTTGAGTAGGATGCCGCCTATTTTCATTCCATACCCAGTGGATGTCAGGAAGAGATGGCATGCAGGAATAGGTTGAACAGATGTGGGGACGGGATGCATCCCTGGAGGACTCCAGAAGTTGTCAAGAATTCATCTTTAGTCAGAATTGGGCTTTTGAACTTGTTGTAAATGTCCTCAAGGATTTTGACGATTTCATCTGGGGCACTGTAGTCTTTTAGAGTATGCCAAAGACCTTTCCTCCATATGAAGTCAAAGGCATGTTGGAAATCAAGGAATAATTGATATAGCTCTCTTTTAAACTTGTTGTAGCGTTCCATCAGTTGGTGTACAATAAAGATTTGGTCAATAGTAGATTGTCCTGGTCAAAACCCAGCTTGATACTTGTCAATAACATGAGCAGTGATTGCTCGTATTCTTTGGAGGATAATCTTAGTCATGACTCTGGTTTGGTGGCTTGTCAAGCTGATAGGCCGGTACTTTTCACACTCTTTCTTCGAGCCATTTTTGTGAATTGGGACTATTGCGGCCTTACACCACGATCGTGCGGCATATCCAGTGGCCCAAGTGGCTGTTATAATACTATGGTATAGCTCAACAACATCTTATGAGCCAATATTTAGTAGTTCTCCAGAGGCACTGTGCGGTCCTGGAGCTTTAACACGCTTCAGGGATTCTATGGCCACTCTGGTCTTGTATCTTATTGGAGGTGGAAGAGTGTCATGCTTTGTGAATGGGAAGTATTTTAGGACGTTTGGCTCCGTCACTATCTGTGGGCTTAATTTTTCCTCAAAATATTCTTTCCATTGGGTGAGCTTATTATCAGTCCCTTGTTTGTCCAATATTACGGACGTTTAAGGATCTTTTCTGGTGGATAATTCTCTGACTGTTTTGAAGAATTCATGACTGTTGTCTTTCTTGAATTGGGTTGAATTGGGTTCTTGGAGAAGTTCTGTTTGAAATCTGGGAATCTTTGTCTGTTTGGCAAGTCGTTTTAATTTTAGCTTGAGTTTAGACATCAGCAGCATGTGATCCAAGTCAAAGTCTCCTCCAGGTAATAAAACAGTGTCTGTTACTGAAAAATTCCATCATCTTGATATTAGAATGTAATTGAATGAAAGATTTTAAGCTGAACTGACCAGCCATGACAAAGAACTACAAAGAGAGAAAAAAAACTCAAGAGGGAAGAACAGACAAACGAGACCGTGGCCAGTAGAGAGAAAAGATGAAAAACTAAAACGACGTGGCTATTTCGCCTGTATGAAACCAAGGCGTCTTCAGCACAGAAGAAACAAGGATAAAAACTAAAGTAAAATAAAAACAAATAAAACCACAACAAATCTTAGTAAAATATATTTGTCGCAACTGATCCACATAGGTCACAAAAGCTAATAGAGTTGCTTCGATGAGAACATGGCTGCACCACTCAGTTGTCTAACTTGAGCTCTCTCTAAAACATGCTTTTTGATTTTTTCGACTGCAGTTGAACACCAGAGCAACTCAGTTGCTCTGGTGTTCTCATCAAAGCAACTCTATTAGCCTCTGTGACCTATGTAGACCAGTTGTGACAATTGTATTTTATTAATATTGGTGGTGGTTTCATTTGTTTTTAGTTTATTTTAGTTTTTATTTTTGTTTCTGCTGTGCTGGAGACGCCCCGTTTTCATACAGGCGTAATATCTGCGTCGTTTTAGTTTTTTATCTTTTCTCTCTACTGGCCGCAGTCTCGTTTGTTTGTTCTTCATTGAGTTTTTTCTCTCTTTGTTCTTTAGAATATAGTCAATTCTGCTTTCAGTCATTCCATTGGGTGATCTCCATGCAACCTTTTGTCCGTGTCAGTGTTTGAAAGTGTCGTTGGTGATATATAGTTCATTCTCTCTGAAGAAGTCAATTAGCCATTCTCCCCTTGCATTAAGACCCCCATGTCCATTTGGGCCCATGACAGCTTTCCGACCAGCATGGCTACTGCCCACCATTGCGTTGAAGTCTCCCATGAAAATTAGTAAATCGTTTCTGGGTATCTGATCAGTTACACTCTGCAACTGGAAGTAGAACTGATCATAGTCTTCTTCACTTTGGGAAGAGCCCAGAGCGTATGTTTGGACGACCCTGAGGTTTTGATGGGTCCTTTCAGACGCATGGTTGCAATTCTACTCAACACAGGAGTGAAGTAGATCAGTGTCCTTCTGGTGGCTGGAGAGAGAATGAAACCGACACCCTATTGGTGAACATTATCAGTATGTCCTGACAATAAGAAAGTGGTTTCAAGGGTATTTTATTCTCCAGCTTGGGGAGGTGCGTCTCAGACAGGCCAACTACACCCCATTTGTATATATTAATTTCTCTCAATAGGAGATCAATTTCCCCAGGTTTTGCTAAAGTTTGGGTGTTAAGTGTGCCAATGTTAAAAACATTTTCCCTCGATATTAGAGTGTCGTCCCGCCTGGGCTTCATCTTAGGCCTATGAAGGTTGTCGGTTTCTCCGTACGTGGTAGCAAGGTCTTTCGTTACCCTGGCCGTGGTAAAAGGTTTGCCATCATAAAAAAGGTCGTCTGTTACCTGGGATGTGGTAGTACTTTGATCTTTCGAGTTTCTGGTCATATTCATATTCATATTTAGAGAGGAAGGTTTTTTGGCTGATTCGTTGACGATGGTGAGCCATTCCACTCTGCCAACTTGCAGAGGCTGTTGTCCATGTCTGGATCTTCCACCCTTTCGCAGTTGTCCTCCTATAGAGGTTCCTCCCACAACGGTGTTCTGCATCACCTTACAATTTAATAACCAAGGTAACATGTCTTAATTTTGTCAAAAATAAACTTCCCCCTTAATTTTAGTTTGATTCTAATTTAATTCGACTATAGATTTAGAAAACACAAGGCAAAATTCAAGATAATAGGCTTTTCAATTTCATAGAAAGTAATAAAGTTAGGAGAATTAAACTTTCAAGAATCAGTTCAGAGCCTGAATTTATGGTGTTGGAAGGTATTTTCAAACAGTTTTCTCTACTCTCACCTGTAACGTATTTCCTCGTCTGATTTCAAGTTTCGATATAACCGTTTAATGAAAATCCACCACCTATAAATAAAGCACATAAGTAAAAAAGCATAAAAAGAAAATAAACAGAAGCAAGCAAGCAAAGCAATATATTTCATCTTCCTTCTCATATAGAAATGATTTATATCATGGACAGGCTGGCCGGCGTTGGTTGTTATTGTCACAACTGTGCTCAGGCTCATACAAACAGGTGGCTTGAAAAATCTACTGGAGTATGTGATTCTTCCCTCGGGTGGCAGTGCTCTATTTACAGGGGGTGTTCCTGTGCAAGGAGGGAGCTCACCTCTTTGACTCAATACTTTCCTTTCTTTTCCCCCATAACATTTGGTATTTCAGCCTTATTCCTGCTGTTATGCATTCTGGCACTGGAGTAACCTGGTACAGGCGTTACAGAATCACCATCTATTGCTATTCCATTTGGGCATATGTCTTGTTCTGGGTATTGGTTAAAATAGCTAACCTTTCATGGATATGTTGGTTTTAGTGCTGACTTAGATATGGTTGGTTCTAACCTGGGATGTAGGGAGTGCCTGTTTCTATAAAGCAAGCTGCAGTCTCCCAGATGTACCAGGTATGATCACTCTGGCTGCCTCAACTTCTTTTCTACTACAACTTTGCACCATCTACTTCTCTCATCAAATTTTGCCTCCACTTTTTCTCCTGGGCACAATTCTTTCAGCTCCTTGGCGTTCTTGTTGGGAGCACTCTGTTGTGTAACTTGAGCTTTCTCAAAAACATGCTTTTTGATTATTTTCGGCTGCATTTGTGATGCCAGTGCTGGGATTATTGACCATGTTTTTCTGCTCATAAGCAGCTGGACCAGTGGATATGCTTCATTGACTGGAATGTTCTAGTACTCCAACAATGCATTGTAAGGATCTCTGACTTTCTGAAGCAGTCATTATTATCCGTTTTGTAGTCTGGACTGCCTTTTCCCTCATCCCATTTGACTGGTGGTATCTGCTCTCGATGTGACGTGCTTGATATCCTAGGATTCTGTGAAAACTCAAAACACTTCCATGCTGAATTGTGTCCAATTGTCTGAAGTAATTCTGTCTAATATATCATATCTTTCAACATGTATTTTCAATTTTGAGATCCCTTGCTGTGAACTTGAAACGGCAAGCTTATCTACTTCAAAAAATCAACTATAATAGAAACAGTGATGAGGTATTCCCTGCTGCTGAATGGAAAAATATCAACACCCATGCGTTGGAATGGATACTGTGAGACTTCTGAGGACATTAGTGGTTCCTTCTGTTGATTCGTCTGATGTCTGGCACATATTTTATATCTAGACACTATCTGTGTAACATCTTTTGTGATGATAGACCAAAACACTAAGTTATGGGCTCTTTCTTTGGCTTTCGCAATTCCAATATATGAATAATGAAACTGTTGCAGTATATCTCCATGTAGTGTCTTGGGCACTACAATACATTTGCCTTTTAATATAATACCATTGTTGGTATCCAGCTTGTCTCTGTAGTTCCAATATGGTAGAAATATAGATGGTACTTTTCTCCTATCAATAGGCCAGCCAGGTTCAATGACATCTGACAGTGTTTTTAGCTCACTATCTCCCAGCTTTTCCTGGTGGATTGTCTCTAGTTTGTTCCTGCTTACAGGAATATCACTAAAGAATGCATGAATTGCTATTTCTCCTTCAATTTGGATTTCCCGGGTCTGAATCTGGTAAATGTATCTGTTATAAAGCATATGCTACAGGAGTCTCTTTGCCTGGACAGTACTGGAATGATAGTCCATATTGTTGGAGCACTAACATTATTCTTTGCAATCTAGGTGGTGCTTTGTTTATAGGTATGGACAAGATTGCTTTTAGTGGTTTGTGATGTGTTGTCTCAATGATCTTTCTACCACAAAAGTACTGGTGGAAATGTGTACAGGCAAATACAATGTCCCGTAGTTCCTTTTTGATTTTGATGAGACTACTGCTCTCTGTATCACTCTGAGACTTGGAAGTAAAGGCTACTTGCATGATCTGCAAACAACTGAGCCCCGAGTTCGTGCTGTGATGTATCTTTTGAATTGATATTACGAATCTCAGATTCCTTTTCATATTTTTCCAATCCGATTCGACATTCCATATCCCCCAACTTTCCCCCAACCAGTTGTAGGTCATTCCAGTCTAATTTTTAACCATTTTGTTTTATTCTTCATGGGCTTTGGCACTCTTCCCCCCCCCCCAACCAATATGTTATCAAGGCACAGTCCATCCAAAATTTTATTTTTCTCCCTATTATTTATGTTATCAAGGCACAGCCCATCCAATATTTTTTTTTCTATTTACATATATTTTTATCACAATCGGGACATGCCGTCAGCGTTCCCATTATCTGTCCCCGGTCTTGATTTTATTTCGAAATCGCATACTTGCATTAACAGGGCCAGACGTGCAAATCGTCGGTTATCTAATTTAATTATGTTTAGCCATCTTAATGGGTTGTGATCCGTCATTATTTTATATTTTTTGTCCATATACATAATAATCAAGTTTTTGACCGCGAATATTATTGCAAGACATTCTTTTTCTGTCGTGCTATAATTCAATTCTCCTTTTTAAAAATTTCTCGATCTAAGTGTGATTGAATGTTCCCCATCCTCAAAATTTTGGGATAAAACAGCCCTTAATCTGTAATCTGAATTACTTGTTGGTAGCACAAATTGCAAGGAAAAATCTGGATTTTTTAGAATTCTTCCGCTACAAAGAGAACATCTAAGCTTATCAAATGCATTTTGTTCAATTTCTTACTATTTAACGGTGTCTACGGCCACCTTCCTTCTTAACTCCGTCAAAGATGTAGCAACCGTCGCAAAATTTGGTATAAACTTTCGGTAATATCCTACCAACCCCAAAAATGACCGAAATGTTTTCTTTGTATTCGGGACTGCTAGCCCCGAATAGGATACCGTTCCCTATTTTGTGTCCCAGGTATTCTGTCTCTGACTGCATCAATCTACATTTTTCTACATTCAAAGTTAATCCTGCTCTCCTCAGTCTGGTCAACACTTGTTCCATATGAGTTATATGTTCATTGAACGAGTTTGAAAATGCTATAATGTCATCCAAGTAGGCTTTTGTATATGGTAAGGATTTGAAGATACAATATTCTAATCTTTGGAATGTTGACGGTGCACCTTTTTTTTTATAAGACATATACCTAAACTGGCACAACCCCAAAGGCATAATAAAATCTGTTTTATGCTGAATGTTCTCGGTATATCTTTATCTACCAACATCCTTTTCTCAACTCTAAAATTGATATAAATTTTGTGGAGCCAACTGACTCTAGAATTTCATCCATTCTTGATATTGGGTACGCGTCTGATTCGGAAATATTATTCAGTTTTCTGTAGTCTACGCAAAACCGAATGGAGCCATCCTTCTTCGGGACCAATACGACTGGCGCTGTATATTCTGAATTTGATGGTTCTAAAACCCCTAAATCGAGCATACGGTCTATTTATTTTTTCGTTTCTTTTCTTTTTGCTTCTGATGTTAGGTATGGGCAGTACGTTAATGGTTTGTTGTCCGTTTCTGGCATTTTATGTACAACATTTTTTGTTTTTCTGATTTAGTCTCTTATTAGGTATGAAAATTCTGTAAGAAAATGATTAAACTTTAATTTTTGAGTTTCTTTTAGACTTGCTTCCTATGTTATTTCTTCAATGGAATTTACGTGCTTTTCCGCCAGGTCTATTGTATCCAAATGAGCACTTTCCTCGTCATTTTCTGAGGTCGAGATCATGAAACAGCTCTTCTGCGGATATTTGTGGCTTCCCCTCTCATTCTCCCTTTTAAGTTTACTCAGCAGACTCACATGATAAACTTCTTTCTTTTTTCCTTGCTCCATCTTCTTCTATCATATAATTTACATTATCCATTTTCTTTTTCACCTTAAATGGTCCTTTCCATCTTACTTCCAATTTATTATTTCCGTCCGGTAGCAATATGAGGACTTCATCCCCTTTCGTGAATTCGCGCATTCGGGCGGATTTATCGTACCATATTTTAGTTTTTTCTGCATATTCCCCCTGTGCTTGCTTGGCAATTTCATGGTATTTATGCAGTTTTTCTCATAGTGGTAGCAAGTGGGTTATCACTGTTTCTTCATTTTTCTCCTCATTCTCCCATGATTCCATTAAAATCTCAAACACCCCCCTCGGGTTTGTCCCATATAGTAATTCAAATGCTGAAAACCCTGTAGTTTGGTATAGTGTTTCCCTATATGCAAAAGGGACTTTAGAAACCTTTTTGTTCCATTGATTTACATCATCTCTTACAAAACGTCTCAAGTTAATAATTAGGGCTCTGTTAAATCTTTCTGTCACTCCATTTGTCTGAGGATGGAATGGAGTAGTTAATACTTGTTTAATGCCGAGAATTTCGTATAATTTTCGGATGTATGTCGATATAAAATTGGTTCCATTATCTGTTAAAAGTTCCTTCGGGATTCTATGACGTGAGACATATTTCGCTAATTCTTCTGCGATTTTTGGTGATTTTACTGTTTGCATTGGGATAGCTTCTGGGTATCTCGTAGCCATAACTAGAATGAATCTGTTTCCCGCGCTAGATTTCGGAAGTGGAACTACAATGTCCATTGAAATTCTCTCAAATGGTTTGCCGAAAATGGGCATTTTTTTCATTGGAACTTTTTCATTTGGTTTTTGTATGCTACTAGTTGGCAATCTTTGCATCTTTTACAAAAGTTGAAAATATCCCTTCTCAATCCTTTCCACCAAAAACGCTGCAAGACTCTATCTCTTGTTCTTTGGGATCCCATGTGTCCCCCCGTTGGGCTTGAGTGAGCCAACTTTATTACCGCTTTTCTTAGTTCATGTGGTACCAAAAGTTATAAATTTCTAGGTTTTCCCAGTCTCCAGTATTTTGTAAAGTAGATTTCCATTACTTTCCAGTAATGGAAATCTACTTTACAAAATAATGGAGACTGGGGAAAACCCTAGAAAATTACAACTTTTGGTACCACATCACAATCTAAACTGTTTAGATTGTGGATTCTTTTGATTCGTTAGTGCTCGTTTTATTTTTCTGCAATCTCTATCATTTGCTTATAATTCTGCAAATTTTTCGGAGGTTACCCTGAATATTTCGGTTAGTTCACCTTTGGTTTTCTCTGCTTCTCTTTCTACGGTCAATAATTTCTCTTGTTTATGGTTATATTCCTTTTTGTCTGGCCTTTTTTGGCTTTTAGGTTTTCTTAGTTTCGCATTTTTTATGAGCATCCCTTCGTTAAATTGAAATTGGTTTTGTATATCTTGATCGTCATTTTCATTAGGGCGTAACGCAGCCTCTCTTTTCTTTTTTTCTTGGTCTTATGTCACTGCATGTACCTTTTTAGCCGTGGAAGTTACTTTTAGCGCTAGAAAGTTTGCGATATTGCCGAAATCTCCCCCTAATAAAACGTATACTGCAAGAGTAGGTACAACCCCTACTTTTAATTCCTTTTTAACCGTATTTCCCTCTTTATTAGCGATTTCTATTATGAACTGAGCTGTCAGACATTTATGTTTTGCTCCACAGTAGCATAGCGCTGCCACTATATTTTTATAATTTATGTCGGTTTTCTTTATCAAGTCTTCCCGTACATAGGTTTGGTCGCTGCAGGAATCGATAGCTATTTCTACCGATTTATCATTTAGTTCGCCACATACTTTGTGTGTTTCTGCAAATGCGCAAGTTTTCATATTCTCCGGGCTTTTAACCCATGCGGTTTTCTTATGCGGTTGAAACTTTTTCCCATTCTCTCGGGAGCGATCGTTTCTCGGATTGTCCTGTTTTCCGTTTGCCCCATCGTCCCTTGTTCTGTAGTTATTTTCGTAATTTTTTTCGTGCTTCGGCAATCTGAGGCATAATGTCCGCGTTTATTACAGTTATAACAGGTAATATCATACTGTTCCTGTTTTTGGTTGTATTTCCTAATGTCTTTATTTGGGAAATTGGTGCTATAATGGCCGCCCAAGTTGCAATGGTAGCATGTTACTTCTCCTTGTGTTTGCCATATTTGGCTAGCATTCTTTTTATTTTCTGTGTAAGGGTATTCTTTCCTACCATTACCTCCTAGCCTTATTCTTGGTGGGAATGTCTCCCTCCTAATTTCGGTGTGCCTGTCTGCTAATTCGGACATTTCTTCAATTGTTTGTGGGTTTTTCTCTTTTAGGTACATTCTCATAATTGAATGGGTATTTTCTAAGAATTTTTCTATTACTGTTTTATCTATCACTTCCGTCAATTTTTCCTTTATCTCTTCCAGGTCTTCATACGTTCTATAATTTTCTAACTCTAGCCGTTTTAAACACATATCTTACAATTTGTACCCGAATTCTTTATATGTTTCGTTGTCTCGTTTTCTTTCGCTTCTAAACCCTCTTTGAAAGTGCATGGGGAAGAGTCGACAATTTTCAAAAATGGCTTCTTTTAGTCTTTCAAAATCTTTTGAATAGTACCTTGGAAATACTTTATATGCAATTTGTGCTTTATGGTTAAGGAGGGGTTGTATTCTTGTCACCCAATTTTCTCTCGGCAATCTGCTTAATTCCGCTGTTTTTTCCAAAATTGTATATGTATAAATGTACATCTTCATTTTCTTTCATTGGTTGAAGGTTTACTGCCTGCATTACCTCTACTGTAGACGATTTCTGAGGCTCTTGGGAATTTTTCCCTGCAATCATTTGCATTAGTTCTCTTCTATCCTCCCTATATGCCTCTTCCTTTCGTTCTCTAGCTATTCTCTCTTTCTCTTTTTCTTTTCTATCTTTCTTTTTTTATTTTCTATCTTCCTCCTCTTTTCGTTCTCTGTCTATTCTGTCATTCTCCATGAAATTTAATGATTGTTGTGTCGTATCTATTCGGGTACTTTTTAGCGAGCCCCTGCTGGAAATTGAGCTTCTACTCCTGGTGCTACTTGGCCTACTATGATTCTCTCTGTTTTGATATCCTCTTTATTCGTTTTCTGATTCTGTTCGTTCTATAATTATATTTTCTTTTACCCTCAACTCCCCTACATTTTGTACTTCATCTGAAGGGTGAGTTGGTTTTGTTTTATTCGTACTTTCATATAGTGAGTTTTCTTCATGTATTATTGCCACTGTTTCTTTTGTCTGGGTTTCTCTATCTGGGAATAATTCTTTCTGATTCTGCCTTAGACTCTTTTCTTCTCCCATGGTTTGCACCGGAGATCGCCTTATTACTGATTTTAGTTTGAAGATTTCCCCTTCACACGTGTCAGAAATGTCTATTTCACCCCCTGAGTGATATAAGGTTCTATCTGATGGTGTTTTTCTTAGAGTACTTTCACAGGAGTTACATACAATTTTATGTCTGCATATGATTGTTGTTTTACCGCGGTAGATCTTGTCTGAATTCTCTGTTTGTCCGCCATTATTTCAAGGTTTACTTAACGTCTTCCGTCCAAATGAAAATCCTTTTACTAATGTCTGTTTTTATCCTTTCGTGAAAAATTGTTTCCTTTTAATTTGCCGATTCTACGTGGGCGGCGCAGCCTCCCTTGTCTCACAAGTTAATTACTCGCGTGATCTATTGATACTTAATTCTCTTTACGATTTTTCATATATGTAACCACAATAGGCTACTATATAGGCTAACTCAACTTGTCTCTTCGAAAACGCGGAATTCTTTTACTATCAGGTTTACTGATTAGACCTTTTCTTGCTGCCACCACTTATTGGGGGTGTAAGGTACGGGTGTCACCACTTATTGGAGGGGAAAGCCCCGACCCCAAATTATAATGTGATGCCCGCGTCTACCACACTGGTTCTGCAAATATCGGGTTTGGTACTGCCCTATTCACAGTACACCCTGTCCCAGAGTATGAAAACGTGATTGAGTGGTCAAATAACCACTTTCTAAAGCCAAGTGTACCCGCCCTGGGTTACGACTAATAATCTCTAACTCTCTCCTTGGAGGTAACAACCCCCCCCCTGTCAATATAATAATGACGGTATCTCGTAGCTCTATAGGGGTGGACCTTCGCTTGGCCCAGCCAATCATCTCAATCCCCATTCAGAACCAATTCTACTCTCTTAGCTTTATCTTTCAATGACTCCAAACCAGGAAGTCCAAAATAGAATTTAGTTCAAAGCTTACTTATTGCAAAACAACTATCGCTTAGCAACGAGACTTTTAAATTGTCATTAAAAATTATACTATAGGCAAATCTAAGCAAATGTAATTAGAACGAAAACAGATCATTTATCTGAAAGGAAGAGAAACAGGGGTGGAACCCAAACAGAGGTATTTTGCATAATAGTGGTAGGTAAAACACCAAAAATGTCGTTTGGGGGAATAATAGCACGCTGGTATCTGGTACATTACTTTATAGTAACATAAGCTCTTGAGAAGTTCCAGTAAGTAAGATTCTTGTCTAAACTCCAATAAATAAGATTTTAAGATATTTGCGCCAAATTAGGACTAAAAAACTTATTTTTGAGTTGCTAATAAGGTCTTTGGGTAAGCGGGTACTTGATGCTTGACTATTGGATTTTATTCAACTCTCCCCCCCCCTCCCTGACCTAATGTATACTTTTTTGTAGCAGTACTGATGCAAATGAAGGAGGCTGGTTGTACTTTTCCTGGGTATTAGAAGCAGAATTACCTCTATACTAAAATTAAATGCTACTATTTTGGTGAATAGTAGTATCAGACAACCAATAGTATAATCTCTATAAGACCTTCGTGCAAAATATGCATTGCTGACTGCTATAGTAGTATGTTCATTACAGAAAATACTCTTATAATTTATTCTTAGTCAAAATGTTCTTTGGGACCTCCGCGTTCCATAAATTGTTTGGTGTTTTTTCTTGCAAAGGGAAGGCAAGAATTATAGAAGACAACCTTTAAAAGATTCGCTATAGCAAAAGTCATCTAAATATTTTTTGGGAAGAAGAGGAAGGGTCTAAGACCCTATGTAAACCTAAGGCGTTTTTTTTTTCTTTTTTTTTGAGAGAGATAAATCATTATTTGAAAGAAGAATCATTACAAAATGCTTTGCCCATGTGTGGGTTTGCCTCTTGTCATGTGTTTGCCTCTTGTCATGTGTGAGGCAAATGCTTTGCCTCTTGTCATGTGATGGGTTTTAGTACTTTGGGAAATACTCCTTAGGTCTAGGTTCCCATAAAGGTTGAGGAGGGATAGTGTATTTTTTAGTATTTTAGTACAATCTTATAAAAAAGCAATAATTTTGCCTTAGCAAAGGTTCCTTTCCATGAGTTAACAAAATGGTTTTGGTAAAATAAATATTACACATTAGGACTTAAACCAAGCGAAATGAATCCGCTGTAAGGCCATACAGGTATGGCCCTGTATGGCCTGGGAATCTGTGTTTCTTCAGCTAGTGACTAATAACAAAATTATCAGAAATATTAATATGATTCAATATGATTCTGAGTAGAACTTTAAAGAAGAATTCAAATATGTTAAGGAGACGTTTGTATAACCTTCATTGGTGGAAAAAGAGATCTGGGATTCTTTTTTTATATTTCTATGTATGTTGAATTCAGATGTGTAAATGAAATAATATAGGCCAGTAAGAATTTTTCATTATAAACTCGAAGTTAAAACTAAAAGCTGCGTTTGGAACACAGCCAATTTTCCAGCTGTATTTGTAAAAAAAAGTTGTGAAACACTAAATATTTACCAAAAATATCTTTAAAATTTGACACAAACTGAACATAACAGACCCAGATCTGAATGTTAATACTACCACTGACAGCTCACTGCAGTGACACATGAAGCCATAACAGCTGTGCACGCTCCTCCTCAACTCCAATCAATTCAAAGATATACTCTGTACTTGATCCCATTAAGTTCAAATTTCTTTTAAATCCTTTTTTATGCCCTCTTCTATCTCATTCTTGGACAACCCACTTGTACTGCCTTTTGGCCCAGATCGATGGTCGAAAAGCAATATCTTTGGCAATCTGTCATCCTTTCATCTATAAAACATGGCCTAGCCATATTTACTTTTCTTTCATTATAACCCTAGAAAATGGGACCAGACCACATTTTTTGTCAGCCATGTGACGACTTAAAATTGTCCTTAAAACCGTATTTGAAATCAGCAAATGTTAAATTAGTGTCAGCAAAGTATCAATTGTATCAAAGTATCAATGGTATCAAAATATCAAAGTATTCAAAATGTTATGTCAAAAGCTCTTTTTTTACAAAGATACAAAAAAAGCTTAATTTTGACTTTTGTGCTTAAGTTTAATTCCTAATTTTAGTATAATTACTCCTCTTTTTGGCCAAGGACTGTATAATTGTGCTAGTTGTGGTTTATATTCGTACCAAATGACTTACGATCTGAAAAAAACAAACAATTATAATGAAGTGTTTTTTTTTATTTCTATTTAGGAATTATTAAAGATGACCTCTGGATATTCACCTATCCTTCATATAGTCGTAGTTGGCTTCAATCATCTAAAAGGATGGCAGGTAAACATTCTTTTTTAAGTTAAATTTGGTCTGATAAAAATACACTAAAAGAAAAACACAAAACTGGTAAAATATACAGAATACAATCACACCTGGTCATTTTATGTTACCTGATCATGTTTAGTTTCAGCAAAATATCCCTTTGCAAAGTTGTTTTGGCTCTAAAATATTTGTTTGCCAGAATACAATTGAACTGTTTGAAAGCCAATTTAACCACATCTATAAAACAAACAGTGGAGAAAACATGAAAAGAAGATTCATTTTTAATCTTAATTTTAACACATCAATTCTTGATATCATTGAAACCAAATTCCTAAAAAACTAGCTTTAGAGACTTGCATGAAGAGGAAAAAAAAACAACTGTAGTGTATACAATTATTTGGGAACCAGATAAAAGAAAATAGTTTGCTCAATTCGACCAAACACGGAATTATAAGTTATTTTACCCCCTTCTTAAAACTCTCCTGAAAATTTCAATTGAATCCTCCTGCCATAAGACAAATTTGGTTATACTCAACAAACTAGGTTGTAGGATTCGTGACCATTCTATGAAACCTACTGACATTTTTTTTATCTCTATAATGAGATATACTTAGTTGCCTATAGGCTCCTGATAATAATATTTAAGAAAAAAAATGTAAGCTCTCTCGTTAATTAAGTAGACCGAGTTACCTAAAACTATCTATTATATGCTGATCCGGTGGAATATCAAAAATGTTTATAAGTGCCATTGAGAATTTACGTAGTCCATTGGATTCTAAAATTTTTTTACACATCAATCATTTGGTACCACTGAAACAAAAATTGAAAAAAAAAACTTAGCTGTAGAGCCAAAAATCAGGCTTTCTCGTGAGTATCCAAAAACTAACTGACTTGTAACAATGCTCCAGAGAAAGCGTTACCCATCCCATAGTATCACTTGGTTGCATTCAGATTAGGGATTGGCTGAGTGTTACAGACACTTGGCAATTTAATAAACTAAGATATCTAGAATTTTCTTTTGTATGCTGATGCAGTGGACTATCAGAAATGCTCACAAGCGTTATTGACAATTTACGAAGTCCAATTGGCAGCTAAAAAACTATTGTTTGATGTCCAATAAGATGATTTTTTTGTAATTACGAGGTGTGATTGGAAAGTTTTTGGTCAGATGTCAGCACTCTTCTGGAAGAGTAGCTGACACCTGACCGATATATTTTTGTTCAGTACAGCGCAGGAACCTGGCGGATTATTAACTGGTCAATACGGATGAAAAGCTGGAAAAATGTGTTTGTGAGAAAATTATTAACTTTCTTTCATACCTGGGAAACCTGCCTTGGAGAAGTATGGATTATTAAGAACAGCTTTTGGAGGTAAACGACTGACCTGGTCAAATAGTTTGATCTGATTTAACCGACTCAAAGATGGCTGTAAGAACCACGAATTTCCCCTTTCCCTTATAATCAATCCTCCGTGTAAAAAAGGACGAATTGCACAATTTTCAATCCTTGCCATGGGGAATGGGGGGGGGGGGATATTGCATCTCTGGAGGCATAGTTACTAGACCTTTTGATTATTTTGAACAAAATCACTTTTTCAAAATATTGACGAGTGTTGAGGGGAGGAGGTATCTAAAAAGGGCAAGGGGCTTGTTGCCCCCGATCACTCTTCATCCCCCTCAACACACCCTGAAAGTTTCAAATTATTACCCTCAGTTGCTCCTTAGATATTGCTGGTACGCCCGTTCGACAACCAGCATGCACACTGTGTGTTTTGATTGTGTTTGGCAGCCCTCTCCAAAAGCTGTGGTTGGTTGTCATCCTTGAAGGCATAGTTATTTGACTTTCAGACTATTTCAAACAAGATGGCTATTTAAACATTCTGATTGAATCTCTTTGGAGGAAAGATTGCTAAAAAGGGAATGGGAGTGGAGCTGACAGCTCTCCAACCACTTTTCAACTGCCCCCTCAATATGTCCTGAAAATTACAACTTATGCCCTCAGCCGTTCTTACGACATTACAGGTTCTCATTTTCTGATGCATATAGTGCCTTTTGATTTAATTAATATAATATACCCCTCAACATTCTCCAAAGTTTCACTTTAATACCCTGAATCTTTTCGGAAACACGCAGAATCAAACATTTTTCTTTTCCTAATGATAAATCCTGCATATAAACAGTGGGCAAATTGCATAATTTACAATCCTTGCTTTAGGGCCGTGGGGAAAATGGTATCCCTGGAGGCATAGCTATTAGGCCTTTTGACTAGTTTGAGCAAAATGAAAATTAAAAATGTTGATCAGTGTTGAGTGGAGGCACCTAAAAAGAGGGAGGGGGGCTGGCTGTTCTCTCCGATCACCTTTTACGCTTAAAAAGGGTACTAGAACTTACGATTTCCAATCGTTAAGCCCCCTCCAAAGTTCGCACGACCACCCCTCCATATGTAGTGCCTCTGGGAAAAAGAAACCATAATACATTATATATGTATATATATATATATATATATATATATATATATATATATATATATATATATATATATATATATATATATATATATATATATTTTATGCATTTATTTTTCAACATTTTAAATAAACGTATTTAAATATTTGTGATAAAAATCTACATTTTGACCAATTTTCAATATTTGCATGAGTATTGAGCAGAGAGGGCACCTAAAAAGGGCTGGTTGCTCTCCAATCCCTTTTCAATATCCCTTCAGCCTACTTGGAAAGTTCTAACTTGGTACTTTCAGCCGCTCCTTAGATATTGTTGACTTTCCCTTTTTGACAACCTTTGGCACATATGGTTTTCTGGTTATGTTCGGCTTCCCTCTCAGAATTTCCTTAAAGTAACACCTTAACACCCTAGCCTTTTGGAGACCCAGGATCAAACGTTCCCTATTTCCCCAGGGTCAAACATTCTCTGTTTACCCAGCAGAGAGGATACCTTAAAAGAGCTAGGAGGGAGGGGCTGGCTGTCCTCCAATTCCTCTTCAAGATCCCCTCAACATACCTTGAAAGTTTCAGCTTAATACCCTTAGCCGTTCCATAGATATTACTGATATTCCCTTTTCACAACCAACAAGCGCATAGGGCGTTTTGGTTGTGTTTGACATCCCTCTTAACATTTTCTTAACGTTTCACTTTAATACCCTGAGCCTTTCTGGAGACCCAGCATCAAATATGTTCCCTTTTCCGAATAAAAAACCTTATATGTGAACAATGTACAACTTGCATAACTTACAGCCATTGCCCCGGGAGCTCTGGGGGGTTTTGTCGAACCCGGAGGCGTAGTTATTTGACGTTTGGACTATTTCGAACAAAATGGTTATGTTAAATTTTGGTCGGAGTGCTTGGGGAAAAAGGGCATTAAGGGGGGGCGGGAGGGGTCTGATTGCCCCCGGATTACTTTTGATTCTTGAAAGGGCAATAGAACTTTTGCTTTCCAATTGAATGAGCCCCCTCCGAAGTTTATGTGGCCACCCCTTCCATATGAATTGTCTCTAGAAAAAAAATATAATGCATTGAAGCCTTATGGCCCTTTACTATAGGCAACGCTATAGCGCTGCTCATTTGTTCATTATACGTGCCTGCGTGTTGCACAAAATCCGTGAACATTTTCCAGATTCTTTTCATAATTTCCTTCAAACAAATAACCATTAGGGAAGAGTACCAAAACTAATCTTTCCATCTCCTCCAGTCAATTAACAACTGCAGCAAATTTTTTTCCTCTGATTTCAGAGGGAATTCTAAGTCAACTTACAGATTATTTTTTTAGGTGGAATATTCATATCCAGCCTTTAAAGATGACGAAGTTTCATCCTTCTGTCCAGAGAAATGGAAATACCTTTCACACTTGGCAATTCCTGACGGTTCCCATAATTATGATGAAGATACAGTATATTTCCACCTTCCAAGTTTGGATTCAGATAACGGAACAGTGTTTGCAGTTGGCTGCTACAGGCAGGTGGTTGCTGCGGTGAGCTTACAAAATTAGATTAAATTTGATTCATAGCTTTTGTCTGGTCTCAACTGCATGCACCTCGACCATTAGTTTTGATGACCTGCCTATTTAGTTTCATTAAAATCATTCTGCTTTTCGTTCTACTCACTCTTTCGGAAGTCCCTGCCACTTTGATACAGGTTGCACACATTTTTAGGGGTGCTAATTTGATGCTCTGGGATTTTTCCTTTCGGACTTGCTGCATCAACTTTATTCGCTTTTTAGTAGCAGCTTCATTTTGGGGTACACAAATAGTTCGTGTATAATTGATTGGAAGGCCCTATTATCATTTGTATTGCAAAAAAAATCCTGATTGACCATTTTGTATTTTATTCATCGGGTATTGTGACAAGTGTCTTGAAGCAAGAGTTTTGTAGCAGAATAACACTTGCCTAATCTTTCGGCTAGAATTTTCTGTAACAAACCCACTGATTTTTTAATTTCAAAGGTCTCTTATAAAATTTTCTATATCGATTATTTAACTAAAATGATATATTAAATTCAAAATTTACCCAGTAAATGAATACTTTGATGGGAAACTTAACCTCAAAATATGCTACACAAACATGTTCTATAGTCTCATATCTATATGGCCCTAACTATGATATTTTTTTGTTTATTAAAAGCTGTCAAATTAGCTAGCTAAGCTTCGCAAAGTAGGAAATAATAAGTTAATTTAAAGTTTGAGCTTCAAAACTGACACCAAGTCTTCAAAATTTTTTATTCATTCCCGACATAAGTTACCCATGAGTAACCACTGCCTTTTAAACAAAGCATAGAAAATCAAACAACTTTTTCTTAGCAATTTATTTGAGGGCCATTTGAATAAAAAATTCCTAGTCTGCCAGAAGTTTTGCCTCAAACGTGACTTGAATGAGGAGTAATTTTAATGAATTTTAGGACTTTGGGGTGAATATCGAAGGCTGAGGAAGGAGCAGCCCCCCCCCTTATTTGAGAAATATCTTCAGTTTGTTTTAAGTTTTAATATTGCTCCTTACTTTTAGTTGCAGTAACTTGTTCTTTTTTTAGTCAATTCATTACTAGGTTGGGTGTGTTTTTTGAACCTTTCTTCAAAGTAACTAACAGAGGGATTTGATAGAAACTGGTTTTAAGTACAAATGCAGAGTCAAAAAAGCTGTTTCTTAAGGGCTCAGTTTTAAATGTTTCCTCCAATAGAATAGTCGAATACTGCCCTCCATCTGCCATCTGGATCTGCCATCTGCCATCTGCAGGCAATACCGCCCTGAACTTGTCATTGGACATTGAATCTGAGAGCTTAGTAGTGCCCAGAAATATAAAGAAGCCAGTTGAAGGGTAGAGATTAAGGTTTATGTTTCAGTGCACACTACATAATGAATCAAATGTTTGTCATTAGAAATGACAATTGCAATAAAGAAATGACCACAAAGAAATGTCATTAGAAATGACAATATGACAATCAAATGTTTGTCATATTAGGGGCTCGTGTTTATATTTTCAGAATAGACATTTATTTCATTGCTACGTGAAAGAGTCTTAATTTTCTTGATTATGGTACCTTCTTTTCATGAATACTATCAAAGTGTTTTTAGTTAGTTATGAGATAGCATAATGAAAAAGGACACAATGTCTTAACTTAGTGGCTTTTTTGAACTCATTCTATTTGTTATATCAAGCTTCATGCATAAGTAAAATAATCATTATTACCCGTTGGCGTAATCTAGTAAATAACGAACTCCAACCGATTGTAAACGAAAATAGAACGTTTTCAAAAAAGGGAGGAAGAATCGCCACTTGAGCCAGAGTCAGGAATGGTAACTATTATTTCGATTAGAATTAATGATGGAATTTTGTTGTGAAAACAAAGTTGTGGGAATTTTCTTCTTTACGGTAGTTGTTTTTCCGGTTTGTATACATTGCTGACTGGATCAAAATCGGATAGACCATCTGAATTCTGCTCTCATAAGATGGATTTTGCAAGATCATAAGATGGATTTTGCAATTAAGGAAACGAAAGGATTTGGTTTTATATAGGAAAATGAAAAAAAAAAAAACACTTTTGAACTAAGGTTTTAATAGTATCCTAGAAATTCAAACTTTAAATTTAATTGGGAAATTGAGAACTTAAAAATTATTACCAAACTTCTTACTT
The DNA here is from genome assembly GCF_049724085.1 of Artemia sp. Qi Xiang Cuo. Classification (NCBI taxonomy): domain Eukaryota; kingdom Metazoa; phylum Arthropoda; class Branchiopoda; order Anostraca; family Artemiidae; genus Artemia; species Artemia sp. Qi Xiang Cuo. The sequence continues at coordinate 26,895,500 of NC_142812.1, read as the reverse complement.
TACTGATTAGAGAAGAGACATGCTTGTAGAAAAAAAAAATGTATTCTTTTTGGAATAGAATGTGAAACTTAAAGATCACAACAAATTATCTCATCAAACTCCTTCCTTGCTGATTTATAGAGAAATAAATACGCTGACAGCCCCCTAGAAATGAATTTTGTATTACAAAATATGGGCACCATCCCTCCCTATTGGCTGCTAAGCACGAACAACAGGAATAGAGCAAACAATCAAAAAGGAAAATGGATACCAGATGCAATTTATCGACTCAGATCAGGCGATACGAGACTTCACAGATCGAGCAAAAAGTTCAATAGATCGAAGAAAGGTAACAACAGCTCCTTATATCCTTTTATGTATGAAAATACCATTTTCCTATATAAAACCAAGTCCTTCCGTTTCCTTGATGGCAAAATCCATCTAATGGCAAAGTCGATCGCTTTGCTAATTTCTGCTCTATTAATGTAGATGGTGTGGACCCTAGATTTTATATTTTTCTACCACAGACTGTCTTAGCTAAAGAAGATTATATGACTTTCTTATAAACATCAAAATATTCTTTTTTTTTAGTAATCAAATATAGTTACCCTACTCATGCATTTGGTCTTCCTTCTAACCCAATTTGGTTTAAGACAAATGCCCGTCCTATATAAAACCAAGTCCTTCCGTTTCCTTGATGGCAAAATCCATCTAATGGCAAAGTCGATCGCTTTGCTAATTTCTGCTCTATTAATGTAGATGGTGTGGACCCTAGATTTTATATTTTTCTACCACAGACTGTCTTAGCTAAAGAAGATTATATGACTTTCTTATAAACATCAAAAGATTCTGTTTTTAGTAATAAAATATAGTTACCCTATTCATGCATTTGGTCTTCCTTCTAACCCAATTTGGTTTAAGACAAATGCCCAAGAAACAGTGATGTCCTTTTAATTATGTTTTTGAGGTCTAATTACTGTACCACGGCATCCTAGCTTCATTAATCGTTTGTCTTTCTGAAATAAGTAAATGCATTGTGTAAAACGTTGTGTGCGTTCTTGCCTTTTAAAAAGTACTTTATGTATATTTACCATATCTATTTGTAATTGATCTGTATATGATATGGATTTTCTTCTTCTTCTTCGATTTCACAGCAGGCGGGCTTTTCAGTTGATACTATTTAGCCCTTTTCCTTTTGCTTCACTCTGTGGGCTACAGAGCTACTGGCTTGGTTGTTCTTATTTTTTTAGATATTCTCAGATATCTTTCAGTAGATCTTTCGACTCAAGGAGTTCAAATATAAGATGATAGATATCGATTTCTGTGATCTGTGTGCAGGTATAGTTGGCTAGGCTCTTGGCTGATAGTAAGATTTTGTGGTGTTTGAAGCACTTTAACAGTTTACAATGCAAGGTATGTTTTGCAGACGTCAGCATATTACATTTAAATAGGCAGTGGTCAATTGTTTCATTATTCATAATACAATGCCTGCAAAGAGAGGACAGGGGAACTGTACCACTTGAATTAGGAAACTGATACGAAAATGCAAAAAAGTTTAGTCCATTTGTTCCAGAACGAATTCTATGATAAATTTTAGAAAAATACTTATTGGGAAAGAGGGAAAGAGTAGGATTTTTCTTATTAAACATAATATCTGATAGTCTCCATCGGTAAATATCTCTGTAAATATCTCCATCGGATTTTATAGCATTAAAAAAAATTACAATTCTTTTTTTTCTATAGGGTGTAAAAAATAAAGCTGCAGATGTCACAAGAAGGACAATTCAGAAATCCATAGTGGTCTTAAGCTCTCTTCCACTATACGATAATATTGAAGTAAAGTTGTCTTTAGTAGCAACTGCGTATTGTGGGCAAAATGATTTTACCGAATATGGTATTCTAAAGGAAGCATACGTAAACCTTCGAAATTGTCTTACTTACCCCTTGTCATTAATGTCGTATGGAGGTAACTATCTTTTAATCATTTGTAGCTAGATCACTACTGTACACGCACAGTGTCTTTATCACAAAATACTTTCTGTCTCTTCCTTTCGGTGGGTTGGTATTACTGTTTCTAATTCTCTAGCTCTCTTTCGTAAACAGATTGTTGCTGATTCAGTAAGAAAAATTCAGTTCAGTTATTCAAAAATTGTAGCAAACCGTGGAAAATATAACAGAAGAGCTCTTGGGCACTTATTCTTGACTTTTTCTGATCATTCGATGCTTTATTTTTCGGGTGTTCATTCTGTTCTTAAGCTAAAGAATTTAAATAAGATTAAAGTTACATATTTCAAATTTTGCAAATTTCTTCTTTCTCTGCCGCCTTGGACTAGAAATCGGTATTTGGTTAAAAATTTCTATGTTACGGATGTAACTCAAAAGCTCGGTGACCTACACAAAAAGCTTTCTGCAGATGCATTTTGTAAGATTGGCCCTTACAACGGTCTTTTACAGTTCTTTTCTTAGTTTAATTGAGTTGCTAGTGTTTGTTGAGTTCTCTTTCGTTTTTGTTTTTTGTTATTATGTTTATAATCCACTTGAACTACTTGTTTTCTAGTAGTTGTGGGCAATAAATGATAGATTGATTGATAGATTAATGAAAGGATAAAACTATTGATAAATTAAATATGTTATTCTTACTTTCTTAACCTATTTTTTCCCTTCTTTACTTTGATTTGTATATATGAGCCTCGCGAATGAGTCATGTTGTATACCCCAAATGGACTACGACATTTTTATGAGAATGCCATAATTTTTTGTGTGCTTTTGTTACAAAAAAAATTTAGTCATTCCATGATGCTAAAGGTTTTAACTGTAGCGTACGATCAAAAATTTATAACATTCGGTCTAATAGTCCAATAATCCAAAAGTGCATAGTCCAAAAGTGCAATAAACCGTTTTTGATGTTAGTTTCTTTTTCTGTCAAAATAATTCATTCTTTTAAGAGATTTAAGCAACAAGACAGGCCTTTTTACGTACCCCTGCTCACTTTTCGAAATCCCAATGTTTTTTGTACCTTTTTTTCAGTAGATTCAAAAAATGAACACTTAAACATGGAGCTGATCAACACAATTCTATTTTTGAAACTTTCTCCATTCGAATGCATAAATTTGTCCAATCAAAAGATGTTAATTTTGCTCGTACAAACTGTCCATGCCATCTGAGTGGTAAGTTAATTACAGATGGTGTTACTGAGTCGTTAGGATAACCAAAGCCATTACAAAAAAGAGCAAGAAACACATTTTTCAAAGTATGTGAGTTTAAATTCCATGAGCAGGATAGTAGATTCAAGGCCAATTGCGTAGACATAATCATCAAGTGTTCTGACACATACTTTGAAATTAAGCTACTTTAAAGCTGTCAAATTTATTCTTTCAGGAATATCATCTTCACAACACTCTACAAATCTATACCTCCGAAATCAGTAAAAAAACACTAAAACACTTAAAGACCATGGTCTTTTCCATCAGAAAAAAAGATTTCTTTTGATACTGAGTGCTGACGTATTTTTGGAGTTTATGTATGTGTGATTTGCACTTCAACTTTGACAAAGAACATTGAGTAATTTGTACCTTCAGTGTAGTCTTAGCCTAGTACACTGAACACCTAGCCGAAATTTTTTTTATCATCGTCTACATATTCTTACTGGAAGGAGGTCCTCTCAAATCTATTGAAAGGACATACATCCCTTTACCATTAATTAATTTGCTATAGAATATTCTTATTGGCTTTTGACCCATCCCTGCTGAAGGAACTTTTTGATTTCCTCCTAATGGAAGATCCTCGATATTCTCTATGAGCTACGTTCCTTTGGATCTTTCGAAATATCTGTAGGAATTTTGGAAGCACACCTAGTTCCATCGTTAATGATAGAAAGAAATAAATGTCATTGTGACTTGTGGTTTCAGATGCTTCCCAAAAAATGGGATGATTTGGGTCTTCCACTTTCACTTAGAAGCTTACTATGAACTTAATTCCTTAAAATGTTTTCTTTCTTTGTGTATATGATTGAATCTGCCATATTTTATTTAGGTAATTTATGACGTTATTGTAATGATCTTTGACTACAGACAAATAATTTTGTTTTTGAGCTGATATTTTTAATCCAACAGCTCGTGATGACCAACAGTTAGTAAGGAAAGACTCGGCTCAATAAATAGCTGCGAAGACCAGCTATGGTCACGTCTAGGTCTAGATTTTCAATCCGCCATGTTGTTCCATTAGTTTGGAAGAGTTCACCAGAGGTTTGAGGAATGTTGGGTGTTTGTAGGAATTTCGTAAGTTGCTAAAGAACCATTGTTTTGATGTGTATATTTTGGATGGATTATTCTGGGCAAGTTAAGTTTTTGAGGAGGGTTTGTTGCAGCTGAAAATGAATATGAATATGATTATTATAAATTTGATGGGGGCTGTTTGGAGGTTCGGTGGTTTTCGGGTCCGGTAAGTTGAGCTCTAATTATGATTTTTTGTTCTTTTTTTCTTTTTTTTTATCTGGTTTTTTGGTTTATTGGTTTATTAGGAGGGTTTTTTCCTGTACAAGTTTGCTTCAGGGAATCGAAGACTTTATTATTAATTAAACCTAGTGTTACTTACTTAATAGTAACCGACACTCTAAAAACAGAATTTTGATAACTATTGATACATCAAAAGAATTAGCTTTTTAGAATAGGCTGATTCCAAATATATAAAGTTTGTTAAGTTTAATGTTACCCATTAAAAGCTACGAGCCAGGTAACATTTGCCTGATTTTTTAAAAAGGGAGAAACATCTCCCCAAAAGCTAAGTGATCCTTATGAAAATCACACCATCAAAAGCAGCATATCAGAGAACCCTGCTGTAGAGGCTCCAAGTCCCTATATATAAAAATGTGGAATTTTGCCTCTTTTGCCAGCAGAAAGATCACGGATGCGTGTTTATTAGTTTATTTTTTTCCTCGGGGACGGTCGTATCCCAAGCCCCTTTATTCCCTAAAGACTTCAGATGAAAATTTTGAGATAGCTATTTAATTCATCATACTAAAAAAGACCAATAACTATGTCTTTGGGGGTTACATTCCCCCCACCCATAGTTCGTGGAGAAAGGGATGTAACTTACACAATTAACCTATTGTTCCCGTCTAGTTTTTGGTATTGAGAATTATAGTTTTTTTTTTGGGGGGGGGGAGGGGGTTTTTTCCGTTGGGAAGAAAGTATCCGGAAAGAATTTTCCATGGGAAATCTTACACGGGGGGAATAATTTCCTGGCATGACTCGAAAAACGGTCAAAAATTAAATAAACAAAAAAAACTTGCTCCTTGCTTAGAGTAAGGAGAAAGTAAGGGGAAAAAACATCAACTGAAAGTAAGGAGCAACGTCAAACTTAAGCGAACAGAAATTATTCCGTATATGAGAGGGGCTGTTTCTTCCTCAACCTTGCTCTTTACGCTAAAGTTTGACTTTTTGTCGTAATTCTTTAAGAAAGACTGCGCAAACACAACGGCTGTTGAATTTTAATGAATTATATTTCTAAAGAACTTAAAGACTTTAGTGTAAAGAGTGAGGATTGAGGAAGGGGCAGCCATCCCTCATATACGGAATAATTTCTATTCGTTTTAAGTTTTAATGTTGCTCCTTACTTTCAGTAGAAAAAAATTGTATTTTAAATTAATTCTGAATTCAATGGTCACTTGACCCTGATCAGTCCCGCAGAATAATGCAATTCTTAAAGGCAAGGGATAAGCAGTTCATTATGTTCCAATTTGTCTCACGTGTACAAGCATAGAAGAATTGATGCCGAGCACCGTCGTCATTGAAATCGTTTTTTTTTCTCGATTTGCTCTACCTCTACTGCCGTCTCTTTCAGTGTTAAGCCACATAAGGCCAACAGATTAGTGAACACATCTCATCCGCCCATAAGATAAAATTTGTATAAATCTAACGAATAACAAAACTCTCAACATCAAACATCAGATAGCTCCCCTCCTCACAAGCCTCTAAGGCCGGGAATTTAGGGAGAAAGAAACAAAAGACAAAAAAGCTGAGAAAAGCATAAAAGGAGAGAAAGAAAACACAGACACACGCACTAAAAAGGAAAATACCGATCAGCTGCTCACCACTGATTACTCGCCGAAAACCAAACCGGAGCAAAGTGCCTTGCCAAGTAAACAAAACAATACACAATTCCAACTTGAACCAGAGACATCAAATGCACCTGGGCCATAGAAAAGAAAAGAAAAAATAAATTAAAGAAGTAAATAAAAAAAAAATTGTCCGGAGATCAAAAATGTTTTTACAATTCTTTTAAAGGCACCAAACGAATGACACTTTCCAGCCAAATCAGGTAAAGTATTCCAGATGGACAGGCAAGTAGTCTGGGGTTTAAAGTATAATCTGACTGATGGACTGAACGGAATACAAAAAATATCATAAGTACGAAGATAATACGTAGAACGACCAGAGACAAGAGATTGTCTAATTATAAGGACCGCATAACATCACCGTGTAATTGAAGAAAACCCAAAGACAAATAAGGCGGATCCTTTCATCACCTTCCAAGAAACTCCATAGGGTCATTTCACCTTACCATAGTCTGAGGCATCTGCCCTTTCCCTCACCTCCCTTTGTGCTATTTTGAAGCAGTATTTTAGAGATGCGGCTTTTGTGTATAGTTAAGAAATGTCCAAATCACTTATTTCGCTACTGATGTGACACACACTTTTATTCTACACCTCTTAAGGCAGATTGGACCAATCTCTTGATAAAGAATCGTGCTTGGCACCTTATCAGTAAGTTGTATCTCGAAAATATCCTTATACTATTTCTCGAAAAAGATTTACCATTCAGTTCCTTCTTTCCTTAGTAACCATGTTTCCGGAACCTGTTTTACCCCCTGTTTATAAAATTATCTTAAACAACCTGAGTGGTGACGTTGTATGTGTCCATAGTCTTTACCATACACTTCGGCCTGACTATATGCTGCAGTCTGACTTGTATTTTAAGTACTTAAGCGAGCTAAGGCCTGATTCAGTACAAAGCTGAGCTAAGTTCTCGCCTGGTGTAAAATGCAAGCTAAGGACTGATTTGCTGTAAATACGAGCTCTAAGCTATACTTGATCCTCACCACTGCAAATTACTTTCAGCAGAAAGGCACACTCTTCAAATCAAGAATATGACCTGATTTTCATTCTGTATGATTGTCGGCACAAAGTGCGCCTTTAGCTCCTCCCACTGTCAACCCTTTATTCAGAAAGGCTGGTATTCTGCACATTTTTAAACCGAAATCACGGAATGATTTTCAATATTTTATGACTGAGAACCTAAGTGGTCCAGTTACCCCCCGCATTCCCCAAAAACCACCAGTTAGGTTGACATGATGCACATTCTTTGAATTAGAATGACGTTAGACGAACTTTTTTCTCCCATTGCCTTGAAACAATCTGCAGTATATCTGACGCTTTCTGCGATGGAAAACTCGTCCAAATATTCCAAATATAAAGTGATAAAGAAAACCCTTTTTTTCGTTAGATTTATCTTTCAACCATTTGCTTAGTTCACTGCCTGTTTATTTCTACTGATGCTTTGTTATAGATGGCATTCCGAGGTAACTTTTTCTCATATCTCCTTTTTCCTGAAATCGACATAAATTCTCGTTATCTACGTTTTCTTAAACTGTTTTTTTTATACCTCAATACTTTATTTGCAGCGTCACTAGTTCGTGGTAAAACTAATTTACACAGAATCTGTCTAGCCTTAAAGACTTAACTTATTCCCAAGAAACTTGATCAATATGATTTTTTTCCCCTATGCAAAAGCACTTTCAGTTTTGCTTCTCTGGAATTCAGATATTAATATACTACAGAGTCACTGTCTTTTCTGTATTTTACTATTTAGATTAGATGGAAGATGTCCTTACAACGATTAATGTTACTCACTTCGTTAAATAAAACGTTGTTTATCTTCTTTTCTTTTGTGTTTTTTTCTACCAATCACCTGAAGTCTTTTCTAGTCTACTAAATTATCTATCCATCTAATAAAAGTCTTGTTAAATTTTATCCATGTAGGGTCAATCCTGGTTAATTATTCTGGTGTCACCGTAGGCAATTATCGTTTTATCTGTTGGTTTTCGTCAGCCGAGCTTAGCTTTTAAAACATATCTTAGGTGGTAATCTGTGCTCGACCAGAGCAAGTCAAAATACAAATCAGTTCGATGAAGATTAAATAAAACGTAAAACAGCTAATGAACTGTGCGATGGTTGACTTGTTATCTGTCACATCTTCCGATTTGATAGTAACGATTTACATTCTTGGTAACATATCTGGACAGATTTTACCGCTCAATCGACTATTTCATAAGAAGAATTTGGACCTTCCGTCTGTAGCTAGCCATGTTAAGGACCTTCTTACCCAGCTTGAAATCAAGCGTCGAGAAAGTGAAAGCAAGTTCAACAAAACATTTGACGAGGTTCCTAAAGTAGAAACCTAGCCAGGTTTAGAAATAACAGTCCCAAGCTTGGACCATTTATCTTGATTCCTTCCTTATCATCGAGTGGATATATAAGGTGTTTGTAAATCTTTTTTAGATGAGTCAACTAGTCATTTAGCAAACATTAGTGGTTATAATTTTATTTTAAGACTAGGAATACTAGATCGAGAGGATGCCTTTGTTTTTTATTCATAGTGATATTTCTTGTAGAATTTTTTCAGATTTTTATTCCATGTATGAAGAATAGTGTTTGAATTCCTCGCTGTTGAGCTTGATTTTGTGTCAGATAAAATTTTGTGTTGCTTCTAGGTGACCCTAGTTTTTCGCTGCAACATTTTATAAGTAAGCTGGATATATTTTCTTCTGTCGCAATTGAGTCGAAAGATTATGTACAGTGGGGGTTTTAACATTAAGTAATGCTAGTCATGCTCTTGTATCCAAATATTATTCACCCTCGACTTTTGATTCTGTGACTCTTTGTCTTTTGCTGGGCCTTCTCCCAGCTTACCGGATGCTGTCGACAGCAATGATAATTGACAATATTTTTCTTAATAATGAGTTTGACTCATGTAATGTCATTGTCCATGACACGTCAGACCACTTTATGCTTCTGATGGTAATTCATACGTGTCGGCAAGCAATAACTCCGATCAATACAACTAGAAGACTAGACACACTGCATCTGTTCAGCAATTGAATGAACTGCTGCTTAAATTTGGCCCCTTATGATGCTTAGACTGTGAGAATACAAATCTAGCTTCATATTATTTTGTTTATGAATTCATCAAAGCGCTCAATTTAGCTTGTCCCTTGTATTTAACCCGTTTAAGACGTTATAATAGACCCAAAAAGCCTTGGATTACATGAGGACTACTAAGGTCAATTCAATTAAAGAACAGGCTGTAAAAAAAGTATTCATCTCATCCAAATGAGATAATTCAAGCTTCTTTCAAAGCGTACAAGAATTGCTTAACCAAAGCTCTAAGGTCTGCTAAACAGCAGTACTATCTAAAAGCATTCAATAATGCGCGTGGATTAATAAATGATTGTATCGTCAAAAAAAAAAAATGATGAATTCTCTTCCGGATGAGATGATGACCCCGGATGGTAATACATCTGTTAAAGGAAAAATGAACGTTGCTAACATGCTCAACAATCACTTCGCCAAAATAGGTGAAAAGACCTCAGAACAGGCATGCATAAATTTAGCAACAAATTCTGCTGACTTTAAAAGTTTTTTACCCCCCTCTACTCACAAATCTATATTCTACACCCCATTATCAGCTGATGAATTGATGATGGTACCTCATCAACCTAAAATGGACAATCAGAAGAAACTGATGAATCTTCTACGAATTTACTTAAATCAACCATGTCTAGTATAGTTAATTTTCTTGAGCATACAATTAATCTTTGTTTCAAGAATGGTGTCTTTCCTTCTAGCATGAAGTCCACCCGTTTTATTATACTGCATACAGGGGGAGATTTCATTAACCCGTCTAACTATTGACCTATGTCTATATCTATCCTTTCTACTTTTAGAAAGACTATTGAACATTGTCAGTATATAAGAAGGGTCAATTTCCTTGAAGAAAATAGTTTTTTTTAATAAGTCCCAATTTGGGTTTCGCAAAAGCCATTCCACAGAACATGCTATCTTGGCAGTAACTCAGTTTATACATGAAGCCTTGGACAAGGATTAAATTCCAGCTACTATATTGGTGGATATACGGAAAGCGTTTAATACTATAAGTCATATAATTTTACATACAAAATTATCAAATTGTGGCATACTAGGTCAAGCTAATGCTTTAATAATGTCATATTTAAAAGATATAGTTCAGTGCATTGGTGGGGGCAATGTTATATCACTGGCTTCAAATCAGTCAAATAATTTTGGGATACCTCAGGGCTCAATTCTAAGCCCTCTTTTGTTTTTAATTTATGTTAATGATATTAGTAATTAAATTGCGGACCTGGGGCTGACCGCACTATTCACTGACGACACAGCCTATACGGTTTCTCGGGTTGGTGAGGACAGCGTAAAACATACTTTAACTCTTGCATTTGATAGACTAGTAGTATGGTTTACGGCAAATAGATTAGCTTTGAATATTCCAAATCTAAATTTATAGTATATTCACGTATATCACAATCCCTTCCAGGTCTTAAGCTGATTAAATCTTCTATGTCAAGTGGAGACGTATCGCCTGTTGATATCTTTTATTACCTAGGTATACTGACTAATTCAAATTTAAGTTGGAAGCCACATATTAATAGTCTAATATTGAAGCTTGGAAGGAATATAGGTATTATGCACCGTATGAAATTCCTTTTGCCTTTGGAAGATAAGCGTTGCATTTATTTTGTTCTTGTTCCTTCTTAACTAAATTACTGTCCACTTGTTTACTTAAATATATTCAGATCCCGCTTTATTCCACTCCAAAGACAACAAAATAAGGCGCTTCGTATTTTAGAAGGCTTACTTCCTTCCCCAGCGTCGCTTCCAAGCAACTCCTCTACAGAGAGTTGATATTCGTTATTGAATATTCTTCCTGTTGAACTGGCAGTTACTTTTCATTCGTTATTATTCAAAGTCAAGCACAATCTCCTGACACTACCTAGCTATTTCTTTTCTTTTGATCTGTTCCGAGTTGCTCTGCCACTTTTGTACCTAACTCGCAATACACATTCTTCCTGTTGAACTGGCAGTTACTTTTCAATCGTTATTATTCAAAGTCAAGCACAATCTCCTGACACTACCTAGCTATTTCTTTTCTTTTGATCTGTTCCGAATTGCTCTGCCACTTTTGTACCTAACTCGCAATACACGCAAACGACGCTAGCCATTGATAATTTCAGAGATGTCCTGTTTTTCTCTAAGAAATAGTGTGGTTGCTGCATGGAACCAATACGAGTCTGCTTTTGGTTTTGATTTGTCGTTAGGAATTTCAAAAAATAAGTTAAAGTCCTTTCTTTTGGATAGTTATGAGTTATTCTACTTTTTTATTTATTATTTTTATTATTAATTTGATGTTTTGTTTTGTTTTTGGGTCTTTTTCTCGGGTCTTCACTTTCCTCTTGTTGTCCCATTGCTGGTTGAAAAAACTGAATTTTTGTTTGTTTGTTTGTTTGTTTATCGTTGGGTGGGATGTCTGCTGTGGTGAGTAATTATTATTATGTCTCTTCTTTTTAAGTAATCATCCCTATATTCCGTTATTTAGTACTTTAGTTGGTTTATCTGTGCAAAACAAGCTTATCTCTCTGCCAGATATTGGTATACTGTTTGTTATCTATACATGATTCGAAAATAAATGAATCTGAACCAAGGATAGCAAAGAAGTAAACGAATTTGATTAATGTGTCATTCAATTCACACGAGGATTATTATAGAATATCAGTTTTTATTTCTTTGTTGGACACGATTATTTGGACTTAGAAATCCATTTTTCTGTAGAAACACTTGACACTTTCAAGCACAGTATGTTCTTGCCAATAAGCTGTACGGAAACGAACAAAGAACAATCCACTGATACGATTCATGACTTGTCAGCGCGATACTGGTAGGCAATCGGTTTTTCCTCAGAATCGACAACGAGCCCCCGCCCCCTCGCCTTTTAAAAATTCTGAATTCGCCACCGTACATTTAGTTTTTGTCCTCAAGCCAAAAACTTGCCAACTCAGCTCACTGACTTTAAACACTTTGTCGAGTTATTTGAATTGTCTGAAAATGTATAATAACTTGATGAGATCGTTTTTCCAATTCGGCCGCTTCTCCGGTTGTTTGCTTGATATTATAAGTAATAGTTTCTCAATTATTTTTTACCGTAAAGACATCTGATTTTCTCTACATTTTATTTAGTTCAACACGAGTAGATTTGACAGCATTCCTTCAGTTCTGTATCATGTTATTTTGGTATTCTCACTACGGTTTCTGTGAAAATTGTGGTGTCATTTTCCTGTGAGGGTAAATGAAAACCAAAAATACTCGCTCTTACGAGGAGCTCCTAAAAACTCAACGCTAAGGGATCTCCATTGCTTCCTGATTTCTTTTTTGGTTCAGATTTTAAGCTTTAATCATTTGAAAAAGGTGAAAGAAATACATGAGAAGCCAAATACTCAAACAATTTCAATATTAGAAACTCCAAAAGCTTGAAATAAAGGTGATCAACGTCTGCAACACCTAAATGCTATCCTGTATTCTTGAAATTTGGTATATTGCTCACCAAGATTTAGTGCGTAAGCAAAGTCAAATCATAATAACATCTTTGAAAAAAATGAAACAAACTACTTTACTTACATAGGCTTTGCAGTTCGAATTTCTGCGCAGTGCGTGTACTGTTTTATAAATTCTATGAGACACGCATAAGTGACATCGTGGTGACTCTGTGAACGAGTCCCTTCCCGATGACAATTGAAACATCCGAATAAAACTGCTACTCCGTAAGTTCTCGTACGTAGCAGATCTTGTTATGTGATTTTCACCAGTAAACGCTTCTTCAAGAAAATTCTTTCTATGCAATGTGAACACTTCACCGTTTCTCCATGACCGTATTTACAACCGACTAGACTTTTTTATCTATATGTCTGAAGATTACCATTAACGCTTACCTTCTTTTTTCAGCTTCACAATCTCTGTCTGAAGTTCTATGTAATTTTTATCATGAGACGCTCTCTCTTCTGAAACTGATATTACTTGAGAAAAGAGTCTTGATATTTGGTTCTCCAGTTAAACCAATGTGTAGGGCGTTGCTAACATTGGCATCAGTTTTTCCCGGTACTTTAGAAAAAGGGCTTGATGACTGTATTAGCACTTTGAAAACTCCACCCGATCATCCTGGATTGGATCTAGAACATTTCTCTCTACCGTCTGAAAATCTAAATGCTGATTCCATTGATGTAGATGCAGGATGTAGTAACGGTGACGAAGATGACGAAGATAGAGGATTACCGCTGTAAGAAAATTTATTCATTTTTCCAATTATTCGTCTTTTTTTAGACTTTCTGTTGTGTTGCCGTAAAAAAAAGAAGTGAAGTAGTGTTTACTCCGTCTTCTAGAAGAAATGTATGGCTTGATATTTTTATGTATGTTGCGTTTATTTTGAACTTTGTAAAAAAATTGCAATGTTACTAGAGTTGGGGAATCCCTTAAATGTTTTCTTCTGTTATAACTTTTCTTAAAAAATCCTACAGCTATAAACAGATATCTTCGAGTGTTCTAAAAACACAATGAAGAGACTGACTTTTTGGAATTACAAAAGTATCATTGACAAGTAAGTATTTTCGAAGACCACACTGCCTTTCCATGACGTACCAATAACAGTTCAAACAGGGATAAATCCTTTTATTAGACGGTGAAAACAACGATAAAATCAATGGATATTTTGGTCACATACACAGTGATCGTCATCAAATTATCTCTGGATCGAAATATCCAGAGATTTTTCATTGTCATCACTAGGGTTTATCTCTATACAATAAAAGGGTTTATCTCTTTTTGAATTGTTATTTGTTCATCATTGATAAGTTATAATCATCCTTCACATTCAGACACTTAAATATATATTGAGAATTTATCATCATTCCACAAACTGGAGATCAAGTAGTATTTATTTAGTTTATCGCTAGTCATTTTTTAAATGGATAAAATTATATTGCTCTTTGATTATGTGTCGCTTAGTCAATGTTTAAAAAATTTCTTGCACTTATTGAATCTCAATTTCGAAATTTAGTACAAAACATTGCCGTATTTCCAAATACTTCCTTAATTGAGTATACATGAAGTAAAGGCCGATTGGTTAGAAAAGTTGAAGCAGCAGTTGTCGTCAGAGGTACTAACTATCGGAAGGAGTAGGGGTCCTGTAGCCAGACCACCCCCGCCAATGTTGTTTTATACAACTGATAAAGATAACGGAAAACATTTTAACTATTTGGGTATTTTCAGTAAGTTGCGCTTAAACCAAGACGTGGTCTGAAAAATACCTATAATCGTAAAATTATTTTGAACATTTTTAAAGAAATTTGAAACAAAACGGGAGAAGAATGTAACAATGATTATTTTTTTGCTGACCTAGAACCGTTTTACCAAGCATTTCAAATGTACGATTAACACACTTATTGAACTTCGAGAATTGTTTATTTTGATGTGATGTCTGTTTCAAAGGGTACTGCTGTCTTTTTGTAATTTAGTTTCGTTCAAATGTCGTTTTACCTTCACGAACTATGGTTAAACGCTTATGGTGTTTTTTCTCTCAATCCCTTCTTATTGTCTGAGTCACAAGAGTTTCTCTTCACAGTCTGTCAAGGTTCGATGTATTGACTGCTTTCAGTCTAAGGATTCGCTTAACAACAATCTGTTTTGCCATCAAGCTAATTGAGACCGAAGACAATTCATTTTGCTGTCATGTATATTTTAGATGTCGTAGCACAGAATGGGGGGGGGGCGTAGCCCCCCCCCCATTTCTGTTCGTCTTAAGTGTTAGTATCGCTCTTTACCTCTGCCTGAAAATAAGATTGTACTTTAGTTTAATTCCCGATAATTTTAGTACCATATTTAGGATCATTCTAAATATGACGGAGGTTACCACCCCACTCTTCACCCCTGCTCTTAACCCCTGCTGTTTCCTAAGTCTTTGAGAAAAAAGGCTCATTAAAGTGCATCAAAATAAAATATAATTTCCACAAATTAGATGGAATCTGACTCCTGCTATGAAAAATTAATTAGCCTTTGACAATTGATGAAGATAAACTCGGAGCACAGAAGTTCACTATAAGAATGCTAGGTAGTTTTCTGTCTGATTGGAAGCATTGTGTCCCTATACCAAAAAAAAGGACGAGGCTAATTTTATCAAAGTTTTTTTTTGGGTCTACTCAGGCTCCCATTATCCTTTCTGATTGTTTTCAACAGTTTTGTGAGCAATTATCAAAATCGTTTTAAGTTTACAGTTACTTAACCATTTTAAATTTAAGACATGTTAGCTTCGGTAATTAGTCTTGACTCCTTACTGAAGATACTGAAATACGACCTTGATGAAGTTAAGTTCACTTTGAACAGTAAAATGAAGTCACACACGTCCATTCTTTGTTTCAAAAACAATAAAACTGACTGCACTTACTTAGAACTGCCTATCAAAGATTCTGTGCACCTCTTAGATGTTTAGTTTGACAGTGACCTTAATAAGTTTCGCTTGTACGCTTGTCCTGTTTGGCATTCATCTGGTACCAAAGATAGGACATACAAAATTGGCAACCTTCAAAAAATTGCTCAAATAATTATTCTTAGTTCTTCCTCCTACTACTTAATTTGTCATCCGTCATCCATAAAACGTGTCCTACCCATCTCAATCCTTCTTTCATTACAGCTTTAGAGAGTGGGACAGAACCACATTTTTCGTACAGCTTAATGTTTGGCATCTGATCAGTCAAACGGATGTCTAAAACTGTAATTAGATAATTCCTTTGGAAAATTTTAAGCCGATCTTCCTCTGCCTTCGAAGCGCCCACGTTTCAAAACCACGTTTGACCTCTGTTATTGCAGCAGTTTCTATGATTCTAGTCTTAGTACAATAGACTAACTAGATTGAATGCCAGTAGGCTTTTACTTCGTGAGAATTTCACTTCGGGAACAGAAAGATATCATAATTTCTCTGACCAGTGGACAGTTTGTTCATCATTTTAAAGTTGATTTGTTGCATGACGTTTTCCTGTATTTTTTTTTTGTTGACCTTGAAGTAGTACTTTTTTTTATTTTTTGTCCAGTATTGACACCATGATATTAGGTTATAGGTGCTGTACTGATTAAACATTGTATTTTATTCTTAAGCTCAGTTTTGTCACATTACCAGTGTCTCAAAACCAATTTTTTCCGTTAAAAGCCATTACTTTGCAATAAGAGCGGAGGTGTATCCCCTCTGCACCCATATTGCACGCTTAGTCCCAATATGTTTCTCCAAATGTGGTAAAATTCCCCATCCATATTCATCTGAGGCACCTCTCATGGAAGTTTGGAAATGTGGGCCTAAATAGTCTGCTCACTAAAACCGCGCTAAATGCCACTGATACTCCCTAATAGCTGATATGCAACTATCCAATACTATACAATCACTAGTATATTGGATATATGATCTAGAATCACAATTAATTTTATTATGAACTGCTTATCAAACAGTTCATGGTAACAAACTGTGAGTAAGAAGCTACTCAGCCCAATAGTAACTGAAACTCAAAAAATGAAAGGAATTTTGATAACGAAACATCAGAAAAATTGTCTCTTTATGCTGATTCCAAATATGTAAAATTCGTTAAGCTTGATGTTACTCATCAAAAGCCACGAGCCGAGAAAATTTGCTTGATTTTTGAAAAAGAGGGGAACATCACGAAACTCAAGTGAACCTAATGAAAATCACACCGTCAGGTTCAGCATATCAGACCATCCTACTGTAGAGGTTTCAAGCTCCTATCTACAAAAATGTGAAATTTTGTATTTTTTGCCAGAAGAAATATCACGGATACATTTTTTTTTCTCTCTCCACGGGTGATTGTATCGGACCAATGGTCTTTGAAGATCGGGAGAGGGCTTATAGTCCAGGACTTTTAGGGTTTGACCCGGAAAAAATTGCAATATAAACGAAAATGGTACCAAAATGATCAGACAAAAATTATGTACAACATAATAAAAGTCCCCATAAATTTGAGTGGGGCGAGTACCCGAAAAACAGGGGGAAGAGGGGAAAAAATTTAAAAATACAGGGTTGGGATTGAAAGCACTTTGAAAAATGTTTTCTAAGATCTTTCTATCTGCTGATCCCGAAACTGACATTTAAAATGAAATAAAGAACATGAGCCCCATCATAACGGGGGAAAAGGGGGAAAGAGGGGAAGAAAAGGGACAATTGAAGTTAGGGGTAGAAATAAGTTTGAAATGTGTTTTGGGGGTTTTTCTATCTGCTGATCACGAAACTGACACCAAAAATGAAGAAAAGAAAACGACAACCATGAAAACCGAACAAAACTGGAGGAAATAACGGAAAAGGGGAAGGGAGGCCTGACTCCTGAGCCAGCTGCTAATGGCTAATAAGTAGGCCTATGGACAAAATAACTCGCTTCAGTATCAAACTTTTACTTTCTTGAATCACATACATTTTTTACAACCACGTGAATTACTAAACATAAAGAAAACAACTGCTTGGCAGTGTATAAAAATTCAGCTATTATATGTAAAATTTGCACTTTCGAAGGCAATATCGTTGAATAAAAACTAAAAAAAGAACTTCAGTAACTATAGGTAAAATCTGCACTTTTTAAGGCAGTATAGTTGACTTGAAAAACACAGCATTGATATCACTAGTCGAGTCCCTCGTCTTCGACAATCTCGTTGTCTCTGTTCAAACAGTTGATATCCTGCCCTTCTCTGCACGCGAACATACAAGCTAATCCATTTTTCTGGCAGCTGCATCGCGAGTTCTTGCAGCCTGTCTTATAGTTGCATCTCACGACACTCAAAAGAGTCTGAGGTGTGGGCAACAAATCGGTCGTCACAGGTGAATAGCCGGGTCGAGGTCAGCTGGTTCTCCTTTCCAACGGGATACCTGGAGGCGCACTCGCATGGAGTGGAATGAAGCTGCAGCTTCGGTTGTCGGAAGCCTTTCAGGCTTAACAAACGCCGTAGGATTAGACGAAGAAACTTTTTCCAAGAAAATTTGATGTCACAGCTTAGTGAGAACTTTGTTTGGTCTTGCTTTATGCAAGCGGAGCAGAAGATATTCACCCCCTTTCACAATTTCATCTTTGGACGATGATTCATCCAGAAACACTTCGCATTTTTTTTCTGCACACTTCGCTCTTCTTCAAAAGAGGTAGCACAGCTTGCTTTCCAAGTCCGAAAACTCGAGAGGTCGTGTCACATCCCAAGAGTGCGTGCCCTACCAGAAGCAGCCTGGATACTTATCCCATTTTTTTGCACTTCGTTGAGGGACCAGAACCGTGTTATTGCTTCTTTTGCGTTCGTTGACGATTCGAAGAAAAGTGTTTTTGCATTAGGCGGGAGGTGATACAAGAGTAGAATCAGAAGGTCAGTGTCGTTGCCAAGAACTATTGTTTCAGAGTTTTCTGCTTTCGTTACGGTAGTCTTCACGATTAGATAGTCAGCATCGTCCTTCGTATGGACGACTTCAAATCCTTTGGCTCTGAGGTTTTCCCCGATGTAGCTTATAATTCGCTGTTTGTTCTGAGAGTTGCTCAAAAACTCTTTTCTTTTTCTGGAGGTTCATCCCTAAACTGAAACCGATCACTTGATGCTGGCTTCCCTTAGACCGTCGGTTGTGCGTAGCATCTTTCGTGGTTGGACCAGCGCTGGAGCCATCGAAGACAACAGTAGGGGAGGTACAGCGTCGAGTAATGAAACTAACATAGCTGTCACAGATTGAACCATAAGTATCACCAATCTTCCAAGGTACTTGTTGAAGCAGGCAACCTCTGTCAACTACAGTGACACGATATGATACTGGCAGGTGGTGAATTGAGTCCGTTTTCGCTTCTTTCCATATTGCTTTTGCTAGTGCAGGTTTGTCTAGCTGACGCATTATGCCAAGATCTTCAAACAAAACGGGTGGATAACTGCACAGTTTGTACCGTAGAGTTTCTGCCATGTCATTTTCATATATATGGGCAGCAGTCGAAAGGCGTTGAAAAATCAGTGCAGGGTCGATATGCAAAATCTCGCCATCTATCCTAATGTTCCCATCGGATGCCAGTGTAACGACTTCGTCTTTCTTCCTGAATGAAAATTTTTTCGACGGATTGGCCATCCATGCGCTGGAGGATCAGCTCACCTACAGCTTTAGCATCCTCTGCATTGACGCCTTTTTGGGCAATCAGCCCGGAACCTATTCTTCTAAGCTCTGTGGAACTAGAGAAAGGAGAGTTCTCTAGAAGGAATTCAAGAAACGTCAGTAGATCCTTAGTATCTCTCTTTATTCGTGCTGCGGTTGCTGTAACGTGCTGTTCACTAGAACTGTACTCCAGGCCCGCCAGTTTCTACATTAGATCATTCACTGAAGCGAGTAATTGCATAGACATTGTCCATAAGTTTCTCTGAAGCTCAGCCATCCCTTTTCCTCTTGTCAGCCCTCCATCTGTTTTAAGCTCTTCATCAGCACTGTCTCGATGACGAGGTCTGGAGCCAATCCAGCCCAAAAAGGAGTACTTCGCCGGGCAATAAACTTGCCGCGTGCAAACTGTCCGAAGAGCTGTGGATTCAATGTTTCAAGTTGCTGCATCATCTGAAGAAAAAGACGAACTGACTTGGCATAAAGATTATGCCCCGCAGCTGCGATGTCTGGGAGCATATCAGAAAGAAAGGATAGGTAGAGATCCCAGTCTCCAGTCCTTTCTGCTTTCAAAAACTTCCGAAAGATCGAAACCATTACGGAATACTGCATGAATAGTTTCGCAGTTCTGCTGGATTTCAGAGGCGTAGCATAGGCTTCGAGGCGTAGCGTAGGCTTCAAGGCGTAGCGAAACCGCCTGAAGGGTTTCGTGGTTAGCCGCTTTTCCACAGAAATCTTTCCATCCACCAAATCGTCATACACGCTAGAGACTCGTACACGATCCTCGTGGTCGGAAGGTCTCGCCATACGGAATCGAATATGCCATGCACAAAAGTGAAATATTCAGTTATGCGTCGACTAGTTTGTGAGCTCTTACTGCTCTTGCAACCGCTTTGCCGCTGAAAATGTATTTCACTGTATTCTTCCCTTACACAAGTTCTAACATCTCTTTCAGGCCCGACCCCTAGCCTATGGCCCCTAAGAAGCTCATTCGTGTATGGAAACCTCCAACCATTGTTACAATTTTTTTCAGGGGACTTGCTGGAGGCTCGGCATGAAAATCTTTGTCGCTTTCCAGAAGAGGGGTCGGTCAAACGTGACAATGGGAGCTACACCGAGTCTTCGCGCTTGGTCACTGATGAATATGAGTGTGGAGTAAACACACGGCGGATCAGTAGGTTTGTATTCTATCATAGGTAGAAGCAGAACTGAGGATCGTCCGTTATGTTCTCCGACGTGCACTGCCTGGATAAGGCCACTCCAACCAGGTCTTTGGCTTATAAAAAGCCAGCTGCTGTGTCAAAGGAGATACAAGTTACTTTCAGAGGCTGTACAGCTCATGAGGGATCTATACACCATGCCAGTGCCCTCTTTGATCCTTCGATTGTAGAAGTGGAAGATCATGCCTGCGATGTCTTTTGGGGGGTTTCTGCATTATTTTCCATTCAGGGCCGCCATTGGGGGGGGGGGCAGGGGTGGGCCATTGCCCACGCTAATTTTTCTGGGGGGCCCTAGCTTCCTCCCAAAAAGTCCTTTTTTTTTTCTTTTACAAAATATACAAGAACAAAATTACAATTAGCAATTAGTCAAAATTTTGAAACTGCTACATTTATATGTAGATTAACTTAGATAATAGTGAGATTAATAGTGCAACTGGGTCATGGACAGGGTTGCCAACTGGACATATTTTATGTCTAAGGGACATATTTCTATTTGCCTGGACATAATGGCATAATAGGGCAAAAAATGGACACATTTTAGACATTTGGGACATAAAGTGGACAAATTTTACAAAATTATTACGTAAAACAAATTACTTTCATAAAAAAATGTCACTCATCACCAAATGGATGCTAAGACTTATTTCTACTTATTTTTGAAGCTCCGTATTTATTTTCCGAGGTTGCTTGCTCTTCTCTGAAGCAAACTTTCTGAAAATGCCTTCAAAACTCTTTCCCCTATATATGGTATTATTGCCCTGATTTTTTCTCGGCAAGGTCAAGATAAAGGACAAGCTGTCGCCTTTTTCATATAAACTTACTTCCGGCTTCCGAACGTCACACAAATATCTCAATGAAAATATAACAAAATGAAACCTTTCGATTGTTGATGGTCTGAAATCAAAACTAAAGCCAAGTTGTCAAACACCCGGGGTACATTCCTTCAGTTTGAAAATTTTCATCACGGGAAAGGAGCTGAGAGAAACTTAAGTAAGTAAAAATTTAATTTTAGGTGATATAGCTCAATTATATATATATATATATATATATATATATATATATATATATATATATATATATATATATATATATATATATATATATATATATATATATATATATATATATATATATATATATATATATATATATATATATATATATATATATATATATATATATATATATATATATATATATATATATATATATATATATATATATATATATATATATATATATATATATATATATATATATATATATATGTTTATTTATGTATAGGTAAATTTTTCGCAAATCATATTATTGACTTACGAATAAAGTAAACATACCACTCAATGCCTTTTTTTATGTTCTTTCCAAATATAATAAATCATTTTTGTCGGGAATGAATTTTACCCTCACCCCTATATATACTAATTCAGGGCATATATTTGCTCATTAGGGGGTGGGGGGGGGGGGTTAAGTTTAAACTTTCCTCCCATTTACATCAGAAATACAATTTACACCCCCCCCCCTTAATGTGCAAATATATACCCTGAATTAGAATAGGGGTGGGGGTAAAATTCATATCCGACAAAAATGATTCTTCTATTTGGAAAGAGCATAAAAAAAGAATCGAATGATATGTTTACTTTATTCGTATGTCAATAATATGAACTGCGAAAAAATTACCGACGGGCCTCCATGTCTGGTTTCCTTATACAGTATATAGAGGTGGGTACCGCATAATGCATAAGTACTTATATATACATATACTAGTAAATATATATAGTATACATAAATACTAAATATATTTACTTAGTTTATAATACTATAAAGTAATATATATAGTATAAGCCTAAAATTAAGGCTATTGAAGAGGAGATATGTTAATAAGACAGTTCCTATTTTTATAATATGCAAAAACTGTAGTTATCAAACTTTGAAATCGATTTCGCTATACTTACCTCCCAGCCCCTCTAATATGCAGAGGTATAGATAGACGAATTGTATTATTCCCATATGTTTCCCCGTTTCTTGCTTTCGTCAGCATTTATTTGATTTACGGTTATACTAGTTGAAAAAAGAGTGATGCATGGCAAAATGCATAGAAAATAATTAATTTTTACTATATTTTTCCACATTAAGGAGCGAAAGCATAGTGGAATCACTTTAAAATATATATATATATATATATATATATATATATATATATATATATATATATATTTATATATATATATATATATATATATATATATATATATATATATATATATATATATATATATATATATATATATATATATATATATATATATATATATATATATATATATATATATATATATATATATATATATATATATATATAATATATATATATATATATATATATATATATATATATATATATATATATATATATATATATATATATATATGTATATATATGTATATATAAGCAAATCTGAGGACGACAAACTCCTTTCTGAGCAGCTTCAGGCAGTTGATCTGGTAATATCTAGGTCCCGCGCCTTGATTCAAGCAACAAGGAAGGAAATAGCTGAACTGCGCTCTGACACTTCATTTGCATCGCTTTTGGAGAAGGCAAAAGAGTTTGCTGAAGGCCTAGAAATTGAAGCACCTGACGTGAATGGACCCGCGACTGGATCCTCCTCTGCGGGTCAGAAGGGACGACCTAGAAGAACCCAAAACATTATCAAACACCTGAAAGAATTCATGACCACTTCGACGTTAGGAAAAAACTTTGTTGAATCCGACAATAGAGCTCCAAATCTAGCGGAATAACTGAAAAGAGAATATCTGGAGACTGTAGATCGTCTGATTGCGGAATTCGATAGACGGTTTACAGATAACCTTCCATTGCTCAGTGCACTCGAAGCTCTGGCCCTCAGCTCAACTAAATTCATGGATGAAGGGCTCCTCAAGCAATTCTCTGAACTTTATTCTGAAATGGACATTGACCAGATTCTTCTTGAGACCCAAGATGGTATTGCCAAGCGGCTTTTGCTCGAGGAGGAGGCAAAGCCGAAGAACTTCATGGACGTCATCGATAATATCGAGACACTTCCAGTGGCCTATTCAGAAATTGTTAAGGGTCTTCATATTGCTGCCACACTTCCTGTCACGACATCCAGTAATGAACGCTTGTCTTTTGGGCTGGAAATCGTCGAAGAAATATCTGAGCTCAACCACAGGACACGATCGTCTTAGTCACCTGCTTTTGATCTTTGCAAAGAAGGATTTAGTTAAAAACTTGGATTTCGACCAGCTTGTTGACGACTTTGCGAAGATGAAACCACGACGGTTCCCCTTGTTGCCTTGAGTGTTCACTGATCTGTTTCAAATTTTTGTTGTATTTTTGGATTTTTTTAATATACTTGATCGAGCAAAGTTTTGCATCGTCATAGCCGGAGCGTGACTCCGACTTGGACTAAAGTATTTACTGTAAGCATCGAGCTGAAGAATTCGGTTACAGAATATACTTTAGTCAAATCGTGAGTTTTTTCAGAGGTTCGGCTTTCGTCAAGTTATAGGTTCGGAAAAGTGGAAGATTTCCAAACGGCTGTTTTTTTTAACATCACACATACCGTTTCCGCTTTCTTCAGATATCTGGCCTTTTCCGAACCTATGGCATAAGAGCGAAAGAAGGAAAGGCAAAGAAATTGAGACAATTTCCTTAATTTTTACGGTAACTCCCACGGAAGGCAGTTTTTTTTTGCGGATAAAGCTAGAGGCATTTTTTTTTTTATACAAGCCTGCTTCAGGGCCCATGTCGATTGCTTGCCCACCCTAAGATTTGGCTGAAATGGCGCCTCTGTTTCCATTCGAGGAATACTGGGCACACATGCTTTCTACCCCTGCTTTCTACCCCTGCCACATGCTTTCTACCCCTACCCTGTATATTTCCCTTTTTCCCCTCCCTACCCCCAGATTTCCCCGTTCTTTGTTAATCGATTTTTTTATATCATTTTACTTCTCAATTTCGTAATCACCAGATAGGAATACCCGAGGAAATATCTTTCAGACCGCTTTCTACCCCTACCCTGTATTCTTCTCTTTTCTCCCCTCTCTCCCCTGTTCCCCCGTTTTCCGTGTTACTCTTATTCTATACTGAATTTTAGATGTCAATTTCGTAATCAGCGTATATGAAAACCCCAGAAGACTCACTTTAAAGTATTTTCTGGATATGTTCGGCATTTTCCCCCGCATTTCCCCCTTGCCCCCTGTTTTTAAGTAGCAGAAAAATTGGAGGGCAACTAACCTAACTCCCACGCCTCTTCCCCTAAAGACACTTGATGAAAATTTTGATAGACCATTGATTCAGCATAGTTTTAATATTCAATAAGTATGCCGCTGGGGATTATATTACCCCCCCCCCCTACAGCCCCTGGGGATTGGGATTTAAGTTGTGCAATTTACCCATTGTTTACGTATAGTATTTATTATCGAGAAATATACCGATTTTTTTTTTGGGGGGGGGTGATTTTCTGTGGAGGTGGGGAGGATTCCCCACTAAGATAATTTTTTCTTTGAAGGAGGGCTTTCCCGGCATGATTTGAAAAAGAATCATAAATTAAATATAAAAATAAGTTTTTTTTACTAAAAGTAAGAAGCAACATTACAACTTCAAACGAACAAAAATTATTCCGCACATGAGGAGGCTGCCTCCTTCTCAATCCCTCTCTCGTTACGCTAAACTTTTTTAGTGCTTTAAAAATAGCTTCTTATTCCATTTCAACAGCCCAACGTGTTTCAGCAGTTGCTCTGTAACGATTTTATGGAAAAGCCAAATTTTTGCGTTAAGAGTGAGGGAGGCCTCCCTCTTATGTACGGAATAATTTCTATTCATTTTAAGTTTTAATGTTACTCCCTCCGTAATTTAAGTTGAAAAAAACGTGTGTGCTTCTATTTAATATTTTCAGGGACAAATATGCCATTTTTTCCCAGTGTTTCTTCTGAGACCGGTAGGCAAATGCCCAGTTAAAAAGCTGGTGGTGCTTATAATAAAATAGCGGTGAGACCACCCACTGGGTCGATAGTTAAAGTAAAAGCTCATATTGTTTGTCTAGGTTCATAAATGGTTTATAATTGAACCGAGTGTCGCCCTTCCCTCATAAAAATCTGATCGAGGACAGATATCAAGACTGATCTGTAGCTGTTGGCTATGTTTCCTTTAATGAACTTTGCCAACATGCCTAACAGTTAGACTGATGAATAGATGATTTCATACCCCCTCCCCTTCCACTGAGGTCTAATCAGGACTTTCCCCCATCAGGTTTGATTGCAATCAAATCACCTATTTTGGAATATATTCTGATTGCTTTCCCCTACATACTCATGCGGAACCCCATTTCCCTACATAGGTTTGATTGTATGCGAACTTTGAGAAAGGACAAAATAGAAATCATATTCACTTTCCTACAAATTTTGTTGAAATCTGACAACCCGATATGGTTGATAGCCTGATTACAAGAGTATATACCCCCCATAGTACCCAAAAAGGTAGTTTTGTTTTTATATGCAAAAACGTACAAACAGTAGTTCCTATTACCAACTGAGTATGGTTGAGATTCCGTTCTGAAAAATGTCTGGACGATAAGAGATTAGATACAATACTGTGATGACAAAAACTTTGGAACCCCTCCCTCCATACCAGAAAAAGTCAAAGTACACACTGGCCCAAAAAAGGCAAAACTAGGACGTCTACTCTTTCTTCCGACTAAGTTTGGTTGATATTTGATAACCGATTCTGGTAGATGTCCTGATTACAAGAATGTAGGGGTTATTCACCTTTCACTCTTTTTAAAAGCCAGATCGGGTTTTGATCCCCCAAAAATATACTGGACCGCTAGTTTTTCTTTTATGTCAAGTTTTGTTTCGCTAGCCCGACATCCCCTTCAGGTAAATATCGCGAAGAACAAAAATTTTGGGACCTCCTCGCTGTATGTAGGATAGATCGTGAATGAAATCCTAATGGCAACACTTGGGGGACAGTTGCTCTTTTTTACGCCAATTGTGGTTGATACTCGACAGTTTCTGCAGTTAGGTGTCCCATTGACAATAATTTAAACTCAGCTCCTTTTCCGTAAGAGGTCAGTTCTAGTACCTTTCGGGTGTAACTAGTACACTAGGCCTTACTTCCCGCCAAGTTTGGTAAAAGCATAACAACCCCTTCAAATACATGTCATGTTGAAAGAGGGATCGCATTGGTCGTGTTGTACGGGAATCTACGTATCTATAATTTTATTATCTGTCACAAGTGTTAAACTACAACACTGACGGAGCAAAAGAAAAGAAAAAATGGACACCTCATTGCGAATGCAAATGCACAAAAAGATATGAAGTATACCAGAAAAAGGCGAAACTAATTTAAAGAAAACAAAACATTCAACAGAGAAGAAGAGAACCTGTTTCTATTCATAGTCTGTGTTCGGACACCCCAAAACAACAATTAGGACTCGCTTTTACCCCCTATCATATTTGGTATTATAGATATACACAAGTAGATATACAAATGACAAGATTTTAGGAGAACCCACTCCAAAAAACCTTTCTCAGCAGAATCTCTATTTATAACTGGCCTCGTTGGGCCTTGATAATATTGCTTTTCATATTTCAACCAAAAATTACTTTCATTTTTCCATTTTTATCAGTATAACTTCTAGAAGATAGCTAAATTGATTTATGTCTTCGTCCTGTTTTGCTATGATTATCTTTGAAATTTATACGAGTGGTTCCTGCCAAATCCATTAACTCCGTAAAAGAAATCGTGGAAATATATGAAAAAGAAGAAATTTTTTTTTATCAGGAACCGACCCTATCTCTGTAATGTAGATGATCATTATCTAGCGACTATAGTGTGGATTTTTCTTCTTTTCTTTGTCTCTTTATTAGCTGATGTGTTGAGCTTTGGGGATAATAGCAGAAAGTTTTAGTTAATCAATTTGCCTTGTGTCAAAAATGGTCAAAATTTTTCGGTCAATTTTGATTATTATTATTTGTCTGTAGAGAATTTATATCTATAATCATTAAAATCGCCTACCCCAATGGGATATTATACAAACTTGAATCTTTTTTCTGTATTCTGTCAATTTTAGCTTCCTCTTATGAAGTCAAGTACATGATGAAATATTTTTAACTGACTCGTACCAGTTGCACATATTCTACTAAACAAACTTCATTAGATGATATCTTACATGCTCTACACCTTTTTCTACTACTATCTCTAAAATCTCATCAGAAGCACATAAGACCAACACAGTGCAAAGCTCTATCAGTGTCTTGGCTATCTTAAGGGCTGAACTCCGCGAGAAAGAAGGTCTTACGACAGATTGAACGCAGTTCTCTGATTATTTAGGTTTTGCTTTATTCTCTACGCGTATTTTTTCCCCTATTTATCCACACTTACTTTGTACTAGGTTTTAAATGTTTTGTTTTTTCTTCGTCTTTTTCAGTAATCTTTGAAAAAAAAAAAAAATTGATCCGTTTATACTTGGTTCTCTGATGTGACGCTAGCAAGTATAACAGACTAACCTTAGATTTATGTCTTTTCTATGAATTTCGATTCACAGGTAATATACTTATTGACTTTTTATTTGTTTGCTAAATATGCTATTTTTTTTAGCTAATATGTTTAAAATTTAATAGGTTTCACGAGGAATGGTTTTTCTACTAAGAGGTGAAGTAGACTGCCTCCTTAACAATCCTAAACTGCTAAATCCTTAACAGTGAAACTAAAATAAAGTCATGTATTTTGCACTAAACACGGCAGTAGCCAATTACGTAGATGTGAGAGTACCATTACACCTAATATGGCCTACGGATAGGGAAAAACTCCGCGGTTGTTTCAACCAGTCCCTATAATACATCCCTAGTTTCTTAAGTGGCTGATAATTCAGTATGTTCCATGAGGAAGAGCATCCTCACTAAAAACTGAGGTAGACTACATTCTTAATATTCCTAAACTGCTGACGTCTGATAAATTAAGCTAAGATTAAGGCGTGCCTTTTGCACTAAACACGGCAGTAATTCAAAGATGCAAGAACATCATTTCGTATAACTTTGAAACACACCCGTCGAATAGCTAAAAAGGGGAATAAAGTTTCGCAGTTCATTTAGCCCAACCTTGTCGTATATTGTTTTCTAACTGATCTGGCGCTTGCATTCACTCAATTGCAAAAAGGAATATGTTGCCTGCAATGGACAGGAAGAATCTACTGACGAGGTATATTTTTTTGCCCTTCTCGTTGACAGTCAACATGCCTAAAGAATTCAATTAGATTTAAAGTTCTTAGTGTTAAATTCGTTTTGTAATTTTCCTAACGTGGTGGGATTTTGTTTGCTATCAAGTAGTTTCGTTGGTGAAAGTAATACTAGTATAAAAGATGGTGGAACAACATTATTTCTAAAGCTTTATTAGTCTTTGCGACTATAACTAGTCTAACAAAAAAAGAAAAAAAGCCAAGTTCAATAGTTTTGGTATTAAAGGGCCAAGATTGCAACCCTGCACAACAGGCAAAAGAACTTTGAATCGAAAAACATGTTCACTTATCAGTCGGTACATACTTTTATAATGATTTTGTGGCAGACCGTCGATCATTTACATTTCAGTGGGAGTAATTATGAGCGATAATTAGCTAGACTAAAATTATTTCCCATTCTTGAAGTTTCTATTCTCTATCATGGTTTTGGCGTGTTAATCTTATGAAGTCTCACTGTTTTAATGTTTGAAAGTAAAGCCACAATTTTGCTTTTATTTGGTTGCTGAAGTTCAGCTTTTACCGTCTACTGAGTTGCGTCTCTGAAATTGGCTTCTTTTTTTAATTAGAAAATATTGAAAATTTTGCATTTGAAAAAGGAAAAAAATAGACTTCCCCAATTTGTTTACCAAGCTGAGAAGATTCACTAAGAAAACATATCAGTAATATCATAATTATAGTTCTTTAACTGGATAGAATAGTGAGTTCAATGCGACAAGTATTCTGTCTTTCTGGTGTAAGTTGAAGCTGTAGACTTGTCCCAAAATTGTATGTATTAGGTGGAACATAAACACTAAACGTATTTATTGCACTGATAAGGCTGAAAAAAGACAGCCTTGGGAATTTTGGTTGGAAAAGAAGAGAAGAACAAAGAGTATGCAGATATTGCTGACAATTTTTCAGCTATATTATGGTTATTTGTTTTATACCACTTTTAGTTCTGTAAGCGGGAGCAGTTCGGAGATAATGGGCAGCCAGAATAGCATTGTCTCTGCAACTTTAACTAAATGCCTATCTGATTCGGAGAGTTCGAACAAGGCTACGTCGAGGATCTCATTGTTTGAGACGAAACTTGGGTCAGCAATGTGGGGAAGGGACTTGGGGAAAGAAGCTGAAACAAGTGTTAATAGTCCATCTCCATCCCCTTCACATTTAACAGATGAAGAATGTGGATTCCCGCTGAGAATATTTGGAGAAGTAAGCAATTACATTTTGATCTTTAAAACAACTTTTTTTTTTGGCTTTTGACTTTTTTTTAGGAATCCTAAAAGATCTTTCCTGCAAGGTAGCCTATATATTGCCAATAGATTTTATGCTCTATCTAAATGTAAAAGATTAAAAATTTAAAGAGTGTAAAGGGTTACATCTACTATATAAACGTTCCCTTCATTGTTAAAACTGAAAAAATCATCTTATTTTATGTTTAACTTAAGTTGTTTAATTGGTGGGCTTAAAGTAAAGCGTTCGGGCCAGATCCGCAACTCTAACTGTATAAGTATATTTTTATTGCACCTCATTTGACTCTGTGATCGTTCGTAAATTATTTCTGTCTTAATATATCGGATCTATTTCTAGACTAAAAATGTTCTAAACCGGATGGCAATAAGTATATATTTCACACTTGTCTGCTGATTTCCGCTACCGTTAGTATTTAAAAATTTCTGGTCTTGTTGCTTATAAACGTGAGCCATACAAGGTACACGGTATAACATATAAGGTAATACAATGTATGACATTCAACAATAACATTAAACTGTTCCCATAAATCAGTTAACTTGCAGATTTAGCTCTCCACACTATCGCCTTTATTGCAGTTCTCCTACCATTCATACATTTCCTCATTCGACGCTGCCATTACTGTTAGTGTTTCTAGAAGCTACTTCTAGGGAAGCCCCTTAGGGTCTGCTCTATCTTCTCCTGAATATCGCTAATTAAGGAAAAAATAGAATCACTTAATAACAGATGTAATATTAAATAAAAGTTAAAGGGAGCCCAGTCAGTTGAATAAGACAGATTGTCTAAAACAGAAATATTTTTGATTGTTAGAAACAGTACCACTGATAACGTCATTTGAGCGGGTGCAATTGGTGTTGTATTGTCCTTAGTTGGCTACAGTTAAGATTTTGCTATATTAGTTTGTATTATTAAAGATAATGGTAATAATAAATTATGCTTTCAACAAACATTCATCACTTCAGGGCTATGTCATTTTCTCCGTACCTTAGTATAGTACCGTTGAGTAACGGTTTGATCACTAAGATCCTAGTTGTCCCTATAATTTCACTAATGTTGAAGAATATAAGCAACAATGATTCAAATTTGACTTTTGAAAGGTGTGATGTTTTTTGGTCTTGGAGAATCCTGGACACCTCTATTTTCTGGTATTTTCTTTCAGGATTGTTCGTAAAATTCATTCTACTTGTGTTTTTAATATAAGTAACGACCGATCCCAATAAATTTTGCTTATTTCTGATGCGTTCTAATGTATCCACGCATGCATCTTTATGGCAGATTTTCTGGTCACCCGACTGAATTTCTTGGAACGGAAATACGGGAAGAAACTCTCTCTTTCCTCTTGCTCTACCTCTCCTCCCCCCTCTTTTTCCCCCTTTTCTCTCTGTTTCTCTCTCTACCTTTATATCTGTCCAGCTAACTTTGATTTTCTTTTCTTTTTCTCTGGAACTCTTCTACTCTACCTCTAAAGCTTTGAAAACTGTTTGAAATTGGACGACAGCTGGATTTTGTAAGTATTATAACATGTTAGGTGACTCAGGAGAATCAAGCTACTTTACTAATAAATATGCTTTTACATCTCCTAAACATTTGATGCTATATATGCTACAATTTGCTTATCAAATGATATTTTCGTTTTTTTGTTTCCAGATGAATAGGTTCATCTTAGAACTTAATTTGTTCCATTTGTCACTGGAAAACGCTATCTAAAATCTTAGAAGTCTTAATATACCAATTTCTTTGAACTTAGTCTACTAAAGATATTGAATGCTTGCTCATCCAAAAAAGACATTATAATCCTCATCTCTAAAACTTCCTGCTAACTCTTCCAGATTTCATTTTTCCAGTTCCGAAAATTCGCTTAGGAAAATCTTCTAATTCCTAATTTATCTATGGCTTACATCCAAATTTTTTCTCCCGGAAAATTTTAATAAATTCAGTAAAAATATAACGAATCCTTTTTGTGTCTAAATTTATCCAATGAGAGTTTTGTCATGGAAGCTAACAGTAAATCTGATCCGATCGCTTCCTCTAGCTGGTTTACATCGATGTGTCAGAAGTGGTGACAACGGCCATTTGGTTTTGTCGGATTGGTCAGTAATAAGAAACGGTCCCTGACAAAGATGTGTACATGGGGATTGCACAAGGAAGTAGCACCAATTTTCTGACTCACGAGAATGTAAATGCCAGGAAATTCCGTGGAGGACAATTGAAAAATTTTGACATTGAATATTGTTAAGACGGTTTTTTTCGCCGTCTAATTGTTAACTAACAATGTTTGTCTGCAATTTTCTGTCAGCTCCTCGGAGCAAAAGTGGAAATCGATTATTGAAAAAAAATTGTCGAAAAATATATGGATTAGTTCAAAAGATACGAGCTCGAAAAAAACAATAATTCTACTAGGCTGGATTGGCTCCCCAAATATTTTTTGTAAATCAGCAAAATAATTTCTAAGCTTTAAGGAGTATTACAAGTCACAAATACTCTATCTATATTCGTAGTGTATAAAATAGTCATGGTGCTTTGCTCTATTATCTCCTTTTGAATGTTGCTCTTTAAATTCCACAGAACAATTGAATTTGGCAGAAAAATTGTGTAGCAATGTTAGCCATCTATTTTTTGTTGACTCACGGATATGTAATTGTAAGTAAAAATTTTCGGCTAACAATTTGTTAGGACGGTATAAAAAATGCTTACGTTACGTTGTTGTACCTAGCACAAGCAGGTCATGGAATGCCTTAAAGGGTTCGAAAATGAGAGAAAGCAGAGGAACTTCCAAAGTAAGGTCTTTTCTTTCTTGTAATGAAAAGTAACACTTTCCTTTGAGACAGGGATACTTTTTAAAGATATACCGTAGCGTCAAAACAAGGGATCTTAGGCTATTTCCCTAACTTCTTATTGATTTACATGTCGGTTGAATTGGCAATAGTGGAAATCTGTTTGAAATGCTTGTCTGCTGGTGCGAGAAATGCATAAATGAGCTGATGGACCGGGAAGGTCATCAAGAACGTTTTAGCAAAGCAAAATTTATCACAAGATTTTGGGAAGAAAAATCCGTTGCTTTTGAAGGTAGTATTTATTATTTTTGAAGATAGAATGCTGTAGCGTCCAAAAAGTTTATTTGGTTTTTATTGGTAGCGTTCAAAAAGTTTATTGGTAATATTTTTTCGCTTCTGAAAGCACTTTTTGCTAGTAACGTCATGCGTTGCATTCTAATGGAGTGACAACCTTTTTTTTAACTTGTATTTGATATTTCCTCAAATCCTTCTCCGAAAAAGGCTATAACGAACGTCTTAATTGCTGTTGCCACGCTTTTATAATTATCACCTTCATCTATAAGAATAGGAGTAATACGCTTGTCAGTCGGGAAGAGCATAAAGATCATTCTAACAAGTAAAATTTATCAGAAGATATAGAAATAGCTGCCACTGTATTCAGCTTTGCGCGTGTTTTACGAAGCATAATGCGTGACACTATTTGTTAGGATTGTGATCTTTTGCTGATAAAATACTACATTGCATTATACTTGAGTGGTAACCTCGTTCTTTGTTTTGATTTAATTTGAAGTAAAGAAATTGTAGCTATAGAAGAACCATTTACTTAAGTTTTCTCACTAGAGCTGTGCCTGCTGATTTTCCTTTTAAAGCAATCACCAGACGAGTTTTTAGGGATAGCATCCTTCATAAACCATTCCCAATGAAGGGGCTACGTCTTACAAAGCTGTTTTCAAGTACTCAGTGCGTGGTGTTTTCTCTTGAGGGTAATCCGGCTGTATGTGGTTGGTGCATGTCTGCCGTATTGACTTGGTAAAGGGTGGTACAAGTAGAGATAATTCGCCGGAGGGAGGGTAGTGGGTATACCCGTAGAAAACCATTTATGCCATATCAAATATCTCAGTGAGTGGCTATAAAGTTACCTGATAAGTGCTACAACTCGGCTTTCAGGCTCGATTTTGGACCCTCTTGGGGGGGGGGGGGGGTTAGAAGTATTTTTGGAGGCTCTGACAAAAGCCGGTATTCCATATTTGACAATTGGCCTAATGCATAACTTACACTGAGGGATAATTGAGCTGGATAGTATCAGGTTCTAAGAACGAAAATTTGTTCCCATCTTTCTTGCACATGAGGATTGAACCGAGAGGTATGATATGGGCCTCAAAGGAGGTCTGTGAAAAAAGGAATGACCAAGAGATGAAGTTTGTCAACTTTCTTGATATGTTTGCCCCTGGAAATAAAGTCGGGATGTTGACCGATTGATAACTTTCATCGGTTGGTTAGGGTGATGAGTAGCTCTTTAGTCTTGGATTCATTGAAATTGACTTTCGAGGCATCAGACCACTTTTCTGTCTCCAGGAGATTAAATTCAAAGATAGGGAAGCTTGCATAAGGTTTTCCCGTTTATGAAGAACTGCATCGACCAGGTATCGTCAGTGAAATGATATAGATGGTTAATAAGATTATCCCCTACGTCATTAGTGTTGTAATACTGCGTCATTAGTTTGGGTCCAAGGATACTACCCTGAGGAACTCTAGCCTTTGTTAGATATTCACTGGAAGTAAACCCATTGAAAACTTTATGGGGAGTGCGATTCCTTAAAAATCTCCCAAGAACCTTAAGCAGACCACCAAAAATTCGTAGCGCTTGGGGTCCAAAAAGTGTTATGTAACATTTTTGTCAACTAATTTTCATAGAGTATAATCCTAAAATCGGCTCGCTCTATGAAACGGTTAGATTCACTTTCTCTTATCTTATTTGGGTTTTAAGTTACTGCGAAGATGTTTTTTTATATCACGTATTATCTCCCTTTTTTCGCTCGTAGAAATAGCTAAATAGCGGAAATATTCCTAGAAAAAGTACTTTCGCCGTTTCTTTCATTTAAAAAAAAAAAACTTTTTGTACAAACAGCTGCTTGTGAGTAGCGGTCAAAACCAGAAAGTTATTTCTACGCCATTGTTAAAAAGTCATGCCTTACAACACTAAAACACCCTGAGTTACTAGAGCTGTAGTATTGACCTTGTTTATGGGTCTGTCATAGGCTGTGATAGGTTCCATTGAAAGCTGTTGGATATATAAGAATTAAGGCATAATGGAAACGAGAAAGCGCAAGCTTTAGTGATCTCGAGCTTTTCTTCTATGCCAGCCAAAGAGGCAAAAAGTTTTGAAACTAGTTCTGCGAAAATTTAGACCTCCAAACCCAACCTGTGGGTATAGCTTCAATGAAAAGTATCATTAATATCAACGTTAATCATTTAAGAAAATATAATCTTGAACAAATATGGAATGATTTCATTGTCCAAGACTGAGTTTTCGACACAGCCTTGAGTGATAGACAGAGATATCATTGAGTGATATAATGGGGCCAAATTATAAATAATTCCCATGTTTTTACGTAAAATAGATCATATAACATATCTTTGAACAAAAATAAATATCTGTCATCTCAGACATGAATTAATTACCGGAACACAAGGTGGAGAGATGAGGACACCCTCCCAACATTGACTTGAAGAATCAAATATTTTGAAGGTAGTCTTTAATGGTGAGCCCAGCTAAAATGGAGTAACTCTTATAGAGGAAGCTGAATGTCTCTACTGATAGGTTTATTATTTGTTTTCCATTAAAGGTTTCTATTCCAGGGATACCTTTTTCATCCATTTGTCTCTCTCTCAAATATGGAAGTCTTAACCGAAAGAGGAGTTTATGGATTCGTGGCAGGAACATCTAATGCTTTACTCATTGAGAAGAAAGAACTGTTTGATGTTCAAATAGAGGTAAAAAGCTTTTTACTGACGACTGTTTGACGGTTTAAATCAAGGAATTGATTTAATCAGTGAAGATGCTACGTCTGTTTTGAGGTTGTATTGCAAAAAGTGCTGAGCCTTAAAACAAACTGAACCTGACGAAACTGAAAAATTATAATAAGTTTTTGAGTGTATCATAATGAGCGGATTAAAACGTGTGAGTGCATTTTATAACACTGGATCGTGGAGAAATCTAAAATCTTTGTATGGATGAACATGAAAGATCTATTAATCAACTTAATTAGAGCAAAATTTTAACCTTTGCCAAAAGAGAGCAGAGCTTGATCTGTCAGCTTAATACATAAATAATTGGAAAGCAATGCCAAGTAACGCACGATAAAAAAAATTATAATAATAAAATATAAGAAGAACAGGATTGAAAAAACCGAGGAGGCTAACTCAGTATGAATGTCACATGTAAACCCATTTAGAGTAAGAATTTGCCTCCCCCCTTGAGCACGCCCCTGTGTCCAAATACATAGTTACTTGATTTTGCAAATCCTCGAGGGTAAATTGTATTTGTTGTATTCTATTTTTATACTATTAGTCAAATGTTAGCTTATTATAAAGGTTGCACTAGTTTTTCGTCTCAAACTTTAGAGAAATAAAATTTATGAGGCAAATCAGGAATTATGAGGCAAATCCTACGGATAAAACTGCAAATAATAGTGACTAAGTAAATACGGTAAGTATAAGATATCTTGGCAATATTTTTTTGGGAGTTTTCATCATATCAGAATTTAGAAGATTTTAGAAGAATAAAAGCATTTAAAGTAGTTAACGAAATGAAAGTCATTCATTGTGCAGTTTTCATGTACCACTTAACTTTCATGGCCACTGATTTTTTCGCTGTCATTACCCACCATTCCTAATTAAAACATTATTAGTTTTTACAATCTGTCGCAGGTCGTTTGAGGTTTGTTTTGTTTTTTAACGCTATAAAATCTGTATTTTCTTTAAGTCAAAAAGGAAGAGGAAGCAATTTAGGATGAGGGGGGGGGGGGGGTCGCAAAAACAGTAATGCTCAGTTTAAGGGTCCAATCCCATGATTTCCCCTTGGGCAAAATAATCTCTCGGACTAATCTTGGAAGAAGAAAAACTGCCGGAATCGAATAATTTGACAAATTGTGTTCTCAGCATGCTGTTTTATCTTGAAAAGGCACAAAATCTTTTGAAACTGTACTTCTACGGTCTCATATTTTTATTTCATAGGGCCTGATCTGCCCTGCTTACGAAAACAACCAAAAACTGAAATTTTCTTATTCGACTTTAAAGATAAAACCATTTAATATCTCCGACCATGGACAATTACGACAACTAATCAGAAGATCTTATCTTCAACATTATATATATATATATATATATATATATATATATATATATATATATATATATATACTTGGATAGATATATATATATATATATATATATATATATATATATATATATATATATATATATATATATATATATATATATATATATATATATATATATATATATATATATATATATACACACAATATATATATATATATATATATATATATATATATATATATATATATATATATATATATATATATATATATATATATATTATGTAATACCGGGAGCTCGGCACGCAGCAGACTTCTATATATTGATTCTCACCATCGTGTGTCTTATGAACACTCACCATTTGAGCCTTTTGTTGAAACAATGGCCTTCAAATGAATCTTCAATTAGAAGTTTGGCCGTTTTGGAAGTACATTTTTTTTTTATTGGACCTTTACCTTTGGGCTCGGTTTGTCTTTTGTCGTTATGAAAGAAATATCGCCGAACCTTTGTTTCTTTTAATTGTTCAAGTGGTGGGACAAAAACTTCTTTTTCTTCTAACGATTTATCTGGTACAAGTTTTTGATTCTACAAGGTATGGAAGAAATTGACGACCACTTTTGTTTCTTTTAATTGTACAGGTGGTGGGACAAAAACTTCTTCTTTTGCCTTGGCTTGTCTTTCGTCATTATAAAAGACATATCGCCAACCTTTGTTTTCTTTAATTGTTCGGGTGGTGGGGAAAAACTTCTTTTTCTTCTAACGAATTACCATGTCCATATTTTTGATTTTCAAAGGTTTGGTAGGTATTGATGAACTGTTCCATATCAAAATCAAAAACCCATATATCATTACTAACTTATTCAATTTATTTGCTTCCTTCCACATCGTCTTATCTTTCGTCATTACCAAATACATATCGCCGAACCTAAGTTTTTTTTTCTTTACAAAGGTATGATAGGCATTGATGACCTTATGCATGTTAAAATCCCAAACCCAATTATGATTGCTATCATTTTCAATTTTGACATGTTTTGATTCTCGCTGTTCGGGTTAATTTTCATTGACTTGCTGCTCTTGATTTTTATTTTTGACTCCCTCAGTTGTTTGGTGTCGTATGTCTTCTAACCGCGTGTGTTTTTGAACTTCATTTTCATTTTTAACACGTTCTAATTGTCGTTTTTACATATCTTCTAACCGCCCGTGTCTTTGCTCTTCATTTTCATTTTTGATACGTTTTTGGATTTTGATTACTTCAGACAATCTAGCAATGACCTTTGCTTCAGCTGTCCGTATTGGTGTTGTCGCAATTGATGGTCCGGGTTGTCAAATTTCACATCTTATCACGTTTGATATTTCAGGTGTTGGTTCCAAAGAATCATCATTTATAGTAAGGCAATATATATATATATATATATATGTATGTTTGTATATATTTATATATATGATACAAAACAAGTACAATATAAATACGAGCAGGGTTAAACAAAACCTTTCTATTTATAGGTCGCTAAAGTAAAATAAAAGCTACCCTTTGAAACTTAACCCCTTGTTCCATTTCTAAAAAAAATCTGGTTCTTCCTTAGGTAGCTTTCTTTCTTAGTAAATCTATGGTTTTGTTCTCTGTGGCTTTGACTATATGTTATTCTTAAAGTACCAAGAACATCAAAATGATAACATTCATTCCCCTTGGTCCCATCTTACCCATTTTAGGTCTATTCATACCTGAAAACAGGGATTTTCTAAGATGTTTCTATAGGTTGTTTCAAAGTTATGACGGTGTTAGGGCAGTATTACATTTTCGTCAGCGTTGCACATAAAAAAAAATAGGAGGAACAAATTAGCTAAATTTGACAACGCGTTTTGTTCATCAAAATTCCAACATTAACAATTTGGTCAATCACAAAGGCAAATACACCTTTAAATGAAAGCTACGCGCAGTAAAGCCACAGGCAGTTCTCAAGCAGTTTGGTGCTCTGGGTTTTTGTTCTTTTTTGCGGATTTTTAATTCAAGTTTCTTTCTTATTTGAAAACTGAATTCCTAATTTTTCCTAAGTTAGTAACATATATCTGGTTGTTTAAGCTTACGTTTTACCAATTTTAACAGTCAGATTTCATTTTCACTGTCCTTAGTACTTTAATTCTATTGTAGAAATGGCGTTGCTTAAACTAGTATTTCACAACTGATTTTTTTTAAGCTAATTCCTTTATTATCCTTCAGTTTGCGTCTCATCGACTAACTATTTCCGACGCAGAGTTGCGGAAGCAGTTAAGGCTTACTACTGAAGATCTACGGTTTCTTGACAATTTAGTTAGAGTAAACTCTTCTGAAAAACAAGATTATATTGATGCAGTTGGTTGGGAAGGGGTTGAAGAATGGATGCGATCTCAGTTCAGAAATTATATAATCCAACTTCTCCGAGCGACTCAACTTGCAGGTAACTTGCCATGTTCCTTTTTCTTTCGTTTTTTCTTGTTTTTCTTTTAAATTGTTTGTTTTACAACTCGTTGAAATGTAAGACTGAAAATAAACCAGGTATGCT
This sequence comes from Artemia sp. Qi Xiang Cuo, assembly GCF_049724085.1. Classification (NCBI taxonomy): domain Eukaryota; kingdom Metazoa; phylum Arthropoda; class Branchiopoda; order Anostraca; family Artemiidae; genus Artemia; species Artemia sp. Qi Xiang Cuo. The sequence continues at coordinate 26,855,851 of NC_142812.1, read as the reverse complement.
ATATCACAACAAAGACACACAGATCATCAGTTTGCTAAGATTTTTCCTGTACAAGCAATCCAAGACCTATTACCTCCAGCTCACTGTATGCTCATGTCGAAAAATATTGTACAGCACTCAGGAGTAAACCAGTAGAATTGCAGGTTGGGATAGTAAAAAGGAGGTTAAACGATCCAAATGACCACCAAAATTAATAAAACCCTGAAAATAATCCATTGCTCAAAGTCTAATATAATGCTGAGTCGTTTACTGGGCTATAGTTTCGCAGGTGTGCCACTCTTGATAGTCATCCCACAACGCTGTTTACGGACAAATTCTTGTTAAAGGAACTCGCGAAGGCGAGTAGAGACCCAAAACCATCTCACAACACCAAGACACCTCTAGACGTCTATGCCAAGCCTATCATCGTCTGGAAATTTTGTCGAGATTGTATATCAAGCATTATGCTGAGCAAAAAATGTGTTTTTATCCCAATGTCTATGGCTTTAATAAGGAAAGCCTATATTCTAAGGTTCAATGATGATTGGTTACCAAAAGTTATGTTTTTTGTTCAATCCAGTCAGGGGCAAACAAAAAGCTGCACGTCCTCAAAGGACGTAGAAATGGATCATAAGAAACCATTTGAGTGGCTTTGATCGCATTCGTCCTATTACCCTCACCTCAATTTTTTCAAAATTGTATGAAAGTTTTCTTCAGACTGGCTTAAGATGAAAGTCCTCCCACTCATTGATCTTAGACAGTTTGGTAATCTCAAATCCATGTCAACGTCTCATTACCTGATGCATCTTGTTGACACCATGGTTAAATTACTTGAAAAACCTAACACTTGGCTTAATCTGGTTTCTATTGATTTTCAAAAAGCTTTTAATTTTATTAACCTAAATTTACTCATAGGTAAACTTATAAAGGAATTCTACATTGAAACTGTCCTTGTTAAGCCCGTTGCCTCTTTTCTCTCTAATAGATCTCAAGCAGTTAAATATCTAAATTGTTTCTCAGATCATCTCCCCATATTTAATGACATTCTAGGCCCTCTCCTTTTTCCTCTTATGATTAACAGCCTTTCAACCCTTTATGACAATAGGTGGAAATTTGTCGATGACTTGACAGTTTTAGAGATATGTCATAAAAACATGTTTAGCAACCTAATGGTCATACTCCAAGATATTGCCTGTAAGGCCTCGTCCCTTGACATGACAGATAACCCTTCTAAATCCGCAACACTCTTAGTAACTTTCCTTAAATCCTCTCCGCTTTTTCTTGCTTCTATTCCTCCTGAAACCTCTGTCACATCTCTTAAACTCCTTGGTGTTACAATTTCATCCAATTTGAAATGGGATGCCCATATAAATAATATCCTATGACAAGCAAACTCCTCGCTTTCCCTCCTTAAACTTTCAAATAAATTTAGTTGCCCCCAATCGCATTTACTACAAGTATACATTTCTTTTGTGCGTCCCATGTTAGAGTATTCTTGTCCTGTGTGGCACCCTGGCCTCTCAACTGAAGCAACATAAAAATTGAAAATGTCCAAAAGAGAGCTCTAAGAATTATTTTTAAAGAGGGCAAGATACCATATTTGCATTTGTTAAATATTTCAAAACTAGAGACCCTTGGGAGACGAAGAAATAATTTGTGCTTCTGTTATCCAAAAAATGCCATAGCAAACCCTTCGCCGCAAGTATTTTCCCCAAACGTCATTCCCCGTCCAGATTACGGCCGCCTCGAGCTGTTTTTGAGCCCATCCCTGTTTTGTCCCCCATTCGCTGCGTTACTTCGAGATACGAAAGAACTTTTGTCCCCTTTTTTACAGAAAAATGAATAAAATGTCCCAATTGTTTCTTTTTCCCCCTTTTTTTTGTCCCCCCTTCTTGATAAGTTTTTATTTTTAACTATTTTATTGACTTAATGTAGTTGGATTATTGATACTTTCTTAGTGTCCCTTTTAATTTATACGCATTTATGTCTCGGTCTTTTTTTGTGTATATTCGCTTATTCCCCCCTTCCTTTTTTTTATGTCCGTTCTAATTATTTTTCCGATTCGTATTTGTGTAAGTTTAGTTTGACCAGTTTTTATCTTTTTACTTTTTAATTGACTTTTTACAGTTTTAATTATTGACTGTTAAATGATTGTTCATAATGATTTTTGCCAGTTTTAGTGCAACCATTTATAATGTCGACTCCGAAGTCCGAATTCGGCCCTTTGTGGGCTTGTTATAGTGATCTTTTTGAAATAAATATCTTATCTTATAAAACGTCATGTCAGGAAGTAAATAGTGAAGCCCTGAGCAATTAAGGATGAGAGAGGAGTTTGAGCAGCTAATTTAGCATCATATGGCTTGGTTCTGGGATGAGTTTCCAGGATTAGTAATACTACTACTACTACTACTACTAACAACTCACTACAGCACTAAACCGCCTAAGACCAACATAGCTACACAGGGTCTTCCTTCATCCTAATATATTCAAAACCTCCCTCTATACACCCTCCCCAAGAAGTTCTTATTTTTCTTAAATCTTTCCTTACGACATCCTCCCACTCCATTCGGGGACGACCTGCTTTCGTTTGGCCCTTGACGGCTGGCCAACCAGGACGATCTTTGGCAGCCTGTCATCCTTCATCCGCAAAGAGGGCGTCCTAGGCATCTCAATCTTTCCCTCGTAGCCCTAGAAAGCTGGACGGAACCACAGCTTTTTGTGTAGCTAACTTCTTTCGTACTTACCGAGTGCCCATGCTTCAGAATCATAATTGACCACTGTCATCACTGTAGCTCCAATATTCTAATCTTAGTTCGCAGACTCGTCTCTCTATCCTTCCAAACTGTTTTCAACTATGAAAAAAAGTCCTGGGCCTTCGCTATTCTGCTTTTAACATCTTCTCCGCACCCATCGTCTTTACTAATAGTATTACCTTGGTAAGTGAAGCTGTCCATTTAATGGATCTTCTCGTTACCCAACATCGCCTCTTCACCTCCACTTATTCCTAGTCTTCGCGACTTTGTCTTCTTAAGATTAACTTTTAAACCTGTTCATGCACCATGAATTCGCAAAACATCTAAAAATTCGTTCATTTTGCTAACGTTTTACTCCTAGGATGCTTAAATCATCAGCATAATCTAGGTTTAGGAGAGATTTACTTCCCAAATTGATTCCGTGTTCTCCGATTGCCTTTGCCGTGCTCTTTAGGATAAAGCCGATCAAAATGATCCATGTAAATGGGGATAGAAACTGACCCTGCTTAACTACTGATTTAATACGAAAACAGGTACTAACCTCATTTCCTACCTTAACCGCAGCAATGTTAGTGCTCTCAACATTTTGTTTTTTCTTAAAAAGGCACAAAATCTTTTGAAACTATACTTCTACGGTCTCATATTTTTATTTTATTTTATTTTATCATATTTTTATTTTATAGAAATTTTCTTAAATGACTTTAAAGATAAAACCATTTAATATCTCCGACCATTGCCAATTACGACAAATAATCAGAAGATCCTATCTTCAACATTATATATATATATATATATATATATATATATATATATATATATATATATATATATATATATATATATATATATATATATATATATATATATATATATATATATATATATATATATATATATATATATATATATATATATATATATATATATATATATATATATATATATATATATACTATATATATATATATATATATATATATATATATATATATATATATATATATATATATATATATACATCTATATCTATCTATCTATCTATATATATATATATATATATATATATATATAGTACAAGGAGATCGGCACGCAGCAGGCTTCTATATGTAGATTCTCACTGTTGCTTGTCTTCTAGACGCAGACAATTTGAACCTTTTCTTGATGTCATGACGTCCAAATGGACCTTAAATTAGAAGTGGCGCCTTTGTACCTCATTTCCTACTTTAACCGCAGCAATGTTATTCTTGTACATCGCACTAATCACTTTAATGCAACATTATCTGATATATCATACTAGGATAGGACCTTCGCTAAAGCTTTTCTGAATCAAGTGCTTGCTCATAATCTATAAAACTAATAACTAAAGCTGTTTTTATTATTAATATAATATTGAAATTTTGGTCAACGCATCCTCTCCCCTTCCTAAAACCACACCTTTCCTCTCTTCAAACTTTCTCTATAGCACCTCCAAGTCTAAAAAGTATCATCATACTGAGTAATTTTCTTCCTACGGAAACCAAGCTACTGCCTTTATAATTATCAAAGTCTCTCTTATCACCTTTCTTATGAAGGGGTTTAATTAGAGTTTTTTTTTTAAATTGTTATGTACTTCCCATTTTTCAAAAAACCAATATTCATAATTTTCAGTAACTTATCTCTAACCTCACAACAACCATATTTAAAAAACTCATTTACCACACTATCAGCACTTGGGGCCTTATTCTTTTTTAATCCTTTTAGTACTGTCACTAATTCTTCCTCCCTAAATAAATCTTCCTTCACATCCGAAGTGTCACAAATTTTTTCGCCATTTTCTATATCTTTTACTGTAACTCTGCTAGAGTTTTGTACATTCCCAAAACGTTCTGCCTATCTCTCTTTAACTTTTTCTTTATCACTGATTGTGGCCACGTTCCTATCTTTAACTGGGACAAGTCCAGATTGGATCTTCCCTCTCAATTTATGAATATGCCAGTATAATATTTTACTATTATGTCGTCCGGCTGCATCTTCCAGTTCTTCACCAATTTTATCCATGGTGTCAACTTCACACCTCCTTAATCGACATTTTAATGCCTTTACCACTTTTTTTTTACAATCTTCTTACTTCTATACGATCCATCACTCAAATAATTCTTGTACAAGGCCATCCTCCTCTCTATTAAACATAAAGTATTTTCACTAATATTCCTAGAACGATTTCTAAATTTCTTTCCTAAGACACCATTAGTGACTTCATCATCATTCGCACACTTTTCGAAGTTATTCCATTTGCCTTCTACATTGGCAAATTTTAAATTCTCCAGCTTGGTATTCAACTGTTCGTGGAAAGTTTCTCTCAAATTATCATCCCCAAGGCTACAAATGTCATAGCTTTCCGGAAGACAGTTACCCTTGCTAAATTTCAGCTTTAGATTAACCCTAAACACTACTGGATGGCGATCTTTACTTTTGATGCCAGTAACAGTATTTTTATACCGTATACTCTTGTATAATGTATCGATTCTAGCAGTCTTCGGTTTACAGTAACATAATCAATAACGTAAGCTGTCTTACGATCATATTCATTATTCATTATGAGCCCTTTTTCCTACCTATGCACCCCATCCTTCCTTCCTGAGTAAATAAATTCTATATCACCTAATTTCGTGTTTCCTACCTCTTGGATTTGAGTTTTTAAACCCCCTAAGAAGTATGAAGCCTATGAATTCATTAGTCAACATATTCGATACGATAGTTGTTTTTTAACGTTGTAATGTTCCAAGTTGCAATATTCATGTTCTTTGAATCTTTGAAATTATGATGGCCTTGGGAAAAGCAATGGTCTCAGAACCAGTGCAGGATGGGCTCTAGCACATTTTCTCAAGTTTGCATGAAGCGCTTAAGCCGGCTTAGAACCGGACAGCAAGAAGTCTCTGGGCGCTCCAGTTGAATTGAGGCTTTGTGCAATCCTTGGCCATCTTGGTCACAACAGGGTTTTCCACATTTGATGATGCTCTTCTATTAACAAGGGTCGAAATCCTGCACAGAAAATCTCAAGCCTATTACTTCCGACTCGCTGTGTATTTATGCCTACAAATATCATTTTACTACGGGATGGCAACCATAGGAAAAGATTTACATCCCAAAAAGTCTACCAAAATAGACCAAACCCAGAAGAATTATCCATCAATCAGAATCAAGTGAAAATGCTGTGTTGTTGACTAGGCCACAATTTCCTGGATGGGCGCCAATCCTTAAGGTCACCCTGCAGCACTTTTAGTAGTCACAGTTATGTTTAGGAAAACTCGTGAAAGGTTCACCCTGGTGCCGCTATGAGGCCACGCAAGCAGGATATTCCTGTCGGGGATAGGGATGGGGAATGGAACTTATGACGGAGTGGAGACCCAAACCATCTCGCAGCACCGGAACAGCTCCAACATTTTACGCCGGGCCTATCCTTGTCAGGGCATTCATCACGCACATGCAGTAAGTTGGTGACAATTTTCTTGCGGCGCGTGGGATTCAACCGAGAAGTCTTTAATCAATAGCCTCGATCTCATTCGCTACGATGTCATAAGGCTATTCAACAAGATTATATAGTAATAGCGTTCTCAAAATCAATTTCCACTGTAACCTTTGCCGAAGTTGGTGGTTGCTAGTAACTATCTGTGCTGCCTTACTTGGTGTCAAAAATATGGATTTCCATATTTTTTATTTTAAAGTGTTGGTATATTTAAAGTTTCGTAAATTTTTTCTACCTTATTATGTATTCGAAAGCCAAATGTCACTTAGAAATGTCATGCAAGTTCTAACAAGATAGACGTATCTAAATAAATCGTCACAGTGGTGGTTTTTGTGTAACAGACTTATCTCTATATATTTTATGGCGCAGTAAGAATTTTTGCTCTTTTAAATTGATGTATTTCTTGTAATGCATTCTCCGTTAATTTATTCATGCGAGCCAAAGCAAAACCGCTATCAAACAACAAGCTGTACGAAAAACATACATGAAGGATGACAAATTGCCAAAGTGGAAAGCAGATCGTCCCGAATGGGATGGGAATAGGTTGTAAGGAAGTATATAAAGGAATTCGGACTTTCTTGCAGGGGGTAAAGAGTGAAGCATTGGGAACAGATTGGGGTGGGAGAGGAGCGTGCGTAGCTATGTTGGCTTTAGGTCGCTGAGTGCTGCAGTGAAAAGAAATTGAAAAATCAGAGTAAATTGAAGTCGAAGTTAGTTGAAGTCGCTTAAAGAGTGATGTGATTTTTTGTGTAAACTCTAAATTTGTAAATGGTTTTTCGCTATTAGTCTTCTTCGATGGTTTTTAGACGTTACGGATTGATGCGCAGCGTATTATTGGCCTTATTATTGTTATTACCGAAATGTAAAGTAAGTGCTAAACGCTTGTTACAAACCTACTGAAGAAATATCAAAAATCTGAATATTAAATTAGAAAACGCAATGCAATTTTTTTTAAATAAATCAAACGCTATGTTCCTTCTTATAAATTGAAGTATATTCTCTTACAAGTTTAAAATTATCTAGTGGAAAAAATATTACAACTGATATTTAGGATTGTCGTATTAGAAAAGCGATCCTATTTTCTAATATTTAGAGATTTATAGCAATCAACACATGAAACACTGAGAGAATTATTTCGCCGGAGAATAGAAGTATTTTGTTAAATTAAACCTTTAACCCTATGATTAAGAAACAAATAATTAAGTAGATTTTTCGTCACGATATCTGTTGCTAATATAGATGTTACCGTGAATGTTCGAAATTCGTGAATGACGACATTCACCGGTGAATGTCTGAAATACCTTTTTTTCCCTTTGGATTTAGTCGGTGTTGCCAATCAAGTTTTTCAGTTTAATGCAAGGTTTGATGATGAAAGGTTAGGTTAGGTTAGGTTAAGTTAGGTTTTTAAGCCATTTCTGATATTTATAACCAAGTTTAACCTTATCTAATTTTAATTAACATAACCTAACTTTAACTTTAACCATCATAGCTTGCCTAAGACTGAAAAAGCTAACTCGCAATGCTAATTGAATCCAAGCAGAGAAAAAGGAATTTCGGACATTTTACCGGTGAATGTCGACATTAACCAGATTTGGGACATTCCCGGTAAAATAGACACTAAAACAAATAATGAAAGAGAGAGGGAGGCTAAAAGTTAAAAAGATAGAAACACACTAAAACATATTTCAAAACTCTTTAATTAATAGTAAATAAAAAAGAAACGGGAAGTCAAGAACTGTTCTTAAATTTGATATTCAAATGGTTTTTTTTCTCTAAAACCTTTCACTTTATCCAGGTATGGATACAATCAAGGAGCTGCATACCCAGAAAAAAATCGTATGTAAGAATAATATATGACTCTCAACTTGGCAACGGAAATAAAAAGAAAGGAATAAAAGAAGAGTGTTAAAAACTTAACATTTGCTAAAAACAAAAAAAAAGAACAAATAAAAGATTTTTTGTACAATAGTATAGTCCCAGAGAAATATTAGTATGTTGAGATGCCTAGGCCATGTTCGACGGAGGAAGGATGGCAGATTGTCTAAAATGAAAAACTGTGCTTCTGCTTCTTCTTGGCCATGCTTCTGGGCCAAACGAAAAGCTGGTCGTCTCCAAGTGGGATGGGAAGTGGTCATAAAGAATGATTTAATGGAAAATGGAGTTCATGGGTTGTAAAAATTTACTTCCAAGGGAGAGGGAAAAAAGTGATGCTTTGAATAAATTGGGATGGAGGAGGAGCGTGCACAGTTGTGTTGGCCTCAGTTCGCATGGTGTTGCATGAGTTGTTAGTAGTCTGTGTGTAGTCTAACATTAATTTTTATGATTATACAAACAATAAACGAAGGTTGAAGAGATATGCGCTGTCAAGATCTTATGATAGGAAAATATATGAAAATCTTAATAAAGAAGACAAGTATAAAGAACGAAAAATCAAAGGCTCTTTTTAGAATGGGATAATCAAATAAAATATTAGTGTGATGGAATTATAGAAGTTATCCCAGTTGAAAAAACGATTCTTTGTTCGTTCAAAAGTTAGTTTTTCTAAAGTTAGTTTCTAAAGTTCTAAAGTTTCTAAAGTTAGTTTTTCGCTTGCTCTCTACCTGCTTTAAACCTTAAAATTTTTGTGTAGACGAGCTTATCTTTTAAATCATCCACCGTTCTAAACCATAGGATTTTAAATCATACGAAGGTTTCAGTTGAAGCTTACAATTGATGCAGACCTTCCACTCAGTGGAATATAACTCAGTTTTCCACTTTAATGTCAACTTTAAAGCTACAGGATACCCTCTTTTAGTCTTAAAAACCATAAAAAATATACTTTTAAAAGGAAGATAGATGTAAAACTTCACAAAGAATTGCTTTATTCGTACTAAGGTTGTATGGATTTACTGCAAGTTAAATTACGATCATAGAAAGTTTTTAACAAAAGGTAATCCTACGTATTAAGGTAAATATTTTCGCTTATAGCTTTTCTGGAATGTTTAGTTCTGCTATTTCCGGAGTGATACTCCAACAATTGTCAGCCATTATATTTACATCTTATCTGCCAATTTATTGTTCAACCCTTCGAAATTTGATGAATTGAATTAACGCTAAGGAATCGTAGTACCCTCTCATTTATTGTTTCATTGTTTTCCTGAGTTTTAAACTCCCTAATAAGTCGTCCAGAAATCATGTTTTCTAATCCTCTTACTTTTCCTTGAAGCTATCTAAAGCTACATGAAAATAACTCATCAGTAATCTTCATAATTGCCTCTTATTTACATAATAATCTGTTTTAAAAACAAACTTTGATTTCAACTTTTGTTTTATGTGGTAAAATAGGATTTAGCATGTTTAAGTATCCAAAACTGTCAGTATTGCTATTGGGGTCCCGAAAGACTGTTGAAAAAAGATAATTTTCGTTCTTAATGTTGCACTATAAGCTTTTAAAGTCTAATAAACTCTTGCGTGCCTCCATGAGAATAAACTGAAACAAATTCTTCTAAATATTTTTTGAGTAGCATCAGGTCGATTTCATTAAATAAGTTTGCTAAGAATATTTTAGTAGCTTATGGAAAACTTTTAGCAAAAATAATAGATCTAAGTTGGAAGTAGTCTTAAAATTAGTCAAAGTATAATCGCTGCCAAGAAATTCTCAATCTTGACGGGTGTAATTATCCAATACAGTCGCAGAGGCAATTTTGGAATTTTATTGTCAGTTAGAATCGTTGGGTAAAATTTAAATTTGTAGCGGAAATGATTAGAAAAGCTTGATACAGTTTCAATCTTGTTCAGATTATCATAAAGCCCTAGAAATTCTAAGTTTTTATAAAATTAATTATCCAATAAATTTACCGTTTTATTCGTGTAATTTGGGGTAAAGGGGAGGCTGAAATAAGACAGAATCATAACGTGTATGAAGCTCGCACATTAATTAGGAAGTTTCAGTTTAACTCACTTAAATTGACCAACTAACTAGCGTCTGTCGTAAGGATTTAATAGTTTTGTTCAAAAAACGAAACTATCTTTGCTCATCTGAATCGCCCCCTCCTCCCCCTGTGTGACTTCTTACATACATACATAAAATAGCATAAACAGAAACTTGCAAGCACTCTGCAAGAACTTGCCCAATGAGTTAAGAAGAAGGAAATTCTTCAGAATTCCTTAAGATACTAACTTTACTTTGTTTGTTTGCACAGTTAAGAAGAAAATGATAGAAGAGGTCTTTGACTGATATTTAACATTTTTCAATACGAACTGTGTGAAGATTAGATTTGACGAAGTAATGATATGGTTCACCAAATTTAAGTTTAAAGGTTAACTAACTTTAGTTTTTATTTTCAGTAAAAGTGTATTTTCTTCTTTAAAAGGCAAAACAGTTTTTAGCTTATTGTTCAGTTTTTTTGTATTCTTTTTTTAAATCTATGTATTTCATTTGCAAACTAATTTTCTTATAATAAGGCTTATTTTACTTCATACCGTATTATATTGCTTCGTTACTCTAGAAAGCGCACGAGAACTTGAATGCTTCAATCTGCATTTCATACAAGCCTTCAAGAAAACGAAGATTTATTCACGGTGGATGGAAAATTCTCGGCTTGATATTCTGAAGGTTCAGCCACTTCACCCTGGTTGTGGTCAGATGTCCGTGTCAGACGTGAAACTACGGCTATCACAGTAAGTCACAAGCTCTTCTTAATATGTTTCAGCTGTTCTTTTTTGCATGCGCAGGGGAAACAGGGGGATAGGATGTTTTTCATGTCAAGGAGCGTCTGATGAAAAATAACTATGAATTAATGGAAAATCCGCACAAACAGGTCTTCAGTTTGGCTCTCAGGCCATGTCCCTTCTTTTTCTTGAAGATTTTTTTTACCCTCAGCCTATATAAATATGTGTACATCTGAAGGTGAAGGGTCTGCACTTTTGTTTGGATTAATGGCTTGTTTTGTATCCCTTGTGGAATCTATCCATTTTTTTTTTTTTTTTTTTTTTTTTTTTTTTTTTTTTTTTTTTATATATATAGTGGATAAAGTCTGTCCTCCGGAACCGGGTTGGATCTCTATGTAGCTCAATGTAAAATTGGTGCAGCAGTTTTCTAATTTGGGTACCCAATAAATTAAAAGGTATCTAAAACTGGGTATGCTAATCGCTAATTTTATTGCCCAGTAAAATAAATAAAATAATTTAGATAGAGGAAAAGTGCATCTGACGGATATCAATGGAATTACTAATTGCAAAACCGTTTTAATAGGAAAACCTGTCTATAATATATGTCGAAAACTAGGAAATATATGTTCTTCTACGTAGCAACTCTACCCCCCCCCCTCGCCCCCTGTCCCTAAAGAGCCAGGAATGTGAAGCCATAAGAATAAAATATTTATGTGTACTACAAAGTATTTGTGGTTGTTCTAACCGAGGCAAAATGTAGGTAACATTTCGCCCCACTCCTCGAAATCCAAATTACCAAAAAAACTGATATCAAGTTTATTGCGTATTCCCTATTGCACCGGAATTAGCAAGCTGCTATCCCGCCTTTAGGTAGTTTTGGGCCCCAAAATTAGTTAATTCCTACCCTGATTTTACATCCCAAAGAACACTGGACCGAGTACCGACGACCCAATTTTAATGAGAACCTATTCCTTATTTCGCTGCTGAAGCCGATTTCATTGCAATTTTATTTTATACATAATAAAGCGGTTGCTATTGAAATTTGGAGTATGGATGCTATTAAAAACATGTTACATTATGCTTTCGTATTCAAAATGTTTTTTTTTTTTCATTATTCTGTCTTATCGATTGTTGTCTTATCCATATAAGAGCATTTGAAGTACGGGGCAACTCAGCACTCGACTTGTGCTTTTTGAAACAGTTAAGGTAACATCTGAAGTAGTGTTTCATAAGAGCTGAGAAACCATCAAAATTATATCCCTTCCATAGCTTATAAAATTGAAATTTTTAAAGTCGGGGATAGAATATTGCAGAAAATCTCTTTCTCTGTCCAATTCCGAATATTCCAGTCTTCTGCATTGTGGATGTGCCGCGTGTAAAGCAATTAGTCAAACTTTTAGGAGAAGAAAAAAAAGCGAGTTTTGGCACAGTTGTTGTTGTTCGTAAATATAACTTAAATGAAGAAGAAAAATGTTAAGGTATTATTTATTGAAAAGTTAGACAGTTGATAACACATTTAATGCAGCGCGTGCACATATATTACAGATTTAAAAGCTAACGAAAAACTTAGAAGATGTATCTTTAGGTGATATTTTTTCTGAAGAGATATATTTTACCTTTTTCTGCGTGAGGGGGGTCATGTCATTTAGATGGCTTTAAAAAATGCACTTGAGGAAAATTTTATAATTTGCAGCACGTTAATGAACCGAGTTCCAATCTGTGCGTTGGCCGAGATATTATAGCAGTTTATTATGAACTCTGAAAACAATTGTATGCCTTTTTCACAGCAAGAATAAACAACACGTACTTAGCTTTAGTTCACTTCCGTAATAATTGAAAAAAGTCACACACCGGGCAAGCATCTACAATAGACTACAAAGACGCTTAGGTAAACCAAAAAAAGAAACAACTAGAAAATCAAACAAAGAAGACACGCCACACACTTCGATAAAAATCTGCACTAATCCTATTCTTAATTCAATAGCAGCACTGTTTGTTAGTAAATTTTCTCAAGCTGGATCAGTTTTGAATTACTGTATGTATGTATGTATGTATAAATTTATTGCCCATCATAAATGTAAAATACAACACTGATGGAGTATAAAGAAAAAAATGGAAAAAAAACAAATAAATTCAAACAAATACAAACAGAACCAAAACAGAGAAGAACAGACAAGAAGAAAAAAAATTACAAATAGGGGCAATTATATGTAAGAACAAACCTATTATCGAAGACGGGCAATTTCAGAGGTGCTTTCACCAATAATTACTGTGAAAGGGATTACTGTTTACCAGTGTAGTTTCTTGCATGTTTTCCATACTCCATGGCAAGGTGGGTGGTATATTTGGAGCGTATCTTTCAAAGGGGATTTGTCTCTGTGTCGGGTAGTTACAACCAAAGTTAAGAAATTCTATGTTGTCTATAAACTTTGGGAGCCTTACAGTTGAAAATAGCTTTATGGACCTAGTACACTTTAGCACTGAACGCCCTATACAGTGTAATGCTTCTATTGGGATTAGAGGTGGCCTTAGGAGTAATTTCTATACTACAACATTGATTTCATGCCCCTCCCCTGAAGGGGCTATTGAATCTAGGTAAAGGCTTCAACTTTAGATTCAGTATTTTTGAAAGCCTAAAAATAAACGCTCACCTTGCTGTGATAGTAAGATAGTGCATGTTTTGTGGCTACTGAAGTATTCTCTCTACTAATTTACAGTTTTAGGCACTGTTTTTCTTTTTTCTTTAACCCCTTTATTTAGATTTTTAGTTCATTTGCAGATGAAAGCTGTTTGGAAAAAAAATTCCTGGGATTGTTAAACCGAATAAATTGTCATGAAAATCCGGAAGAGCGAGACGTGTTCCTATCATTTTTTTCCCTGAGTTATCATACCGAACATATTGTTCGCAAAAAGTCAGGAGAGAAAATTTTCATTTAACTCGTAGCTTTGATTTATAGTACATTTGCTTTGTCTATGAATATCACACTCCGTTCAAGCTTTGAGAATCTATTTTTGTGTTAGCATCACTTGTTTCTACCACCTTTTTTTTTTGTTTGTAAAATTCGTATCAAGATAACCTCATTATTTTTAAGAAATACACACAGTCATCGTTTATGATGGTTTCAAAAGCCCCATCGCTTGCCCTTTTGTACTAAGATGAAACATTAAGACGATTATTGTTGTTATTTCGTTTTCTTGAATTTTGTACGCAGAATAAAAATTTTTTATTTAGCGGTTTTCAGAGCAAAACAAGATAATCGCCCATAGATCCTTAATTCTGCCACTATATATTGAAAGCGGTAATAAAAGAAAGTCGCGTGGCAATCCAATTCTAACTTGTTTTATTCCTTCGTGTATCTTTAACAGTTTTGGGGGAAAGAACCTGTTGAAAGAGTCTCAACATTATCACAGCATGACCAAAACATTCCCAGCTTTTCATGAAATATGCTATTTTCTGGTGGTAGATTCACAATGTGGAAAAATAGCTAGGAAAAGAAGTCTCTCCTGGGAAACGGTTGCTAAATCTAAATAAAATCAAATTTGTAAACAAGAAAGGCTTTTGCGGAAAGAATTGAGACGTTTAAGGTATTTTTTTTGCCGCCGCTAAAATTATAAACAAATGTTTTAAAAAATAATTATCAGTGCGCTCATTCTTAGATACAAAAGTGTAAAACAGGATCATAAGTGTCGAGTCAAGTGTGGCCAAACTTGATAAGTCCCGCCGGTAGAGGCTTGACCCTACTCTTATTTATTGAAAGAAGAAATAAAAGCAAGTTGCCTCACATTATTTTTTGTTTATCTTTTGTAGTTATGGGGAAAACATCCTGTTTGAATTTTCTATTTTATTACTGAGTCTAATATGTTTAAACTTAGATTAAATCCAAGTACGTTATTAAGGATTCAAACGCAAACACTGACATTGTCTAGATCATATTTTAAGGGCTGATACAACTATAAAAAAATATTTGAAAAGAAAGTAAAATAATAGTGCTGTCATTCTTAGTTAAATATGTATAGAACCGGCTCAAACTTTGGTTTGAAATCTTCTTGCTTGACTTGTCTGGTGAAGAATATGATTTCTCTTTGACAATAGATCCTGAACCCTACTGTTATTTATCGAAAACAGAAATAAAAGAAAGTCGTATCGCATTATTCGTTCAAAGTATCTTTTGGAGTTATGGAGAAAAGGAACTCTGGAAACAATCTTAAGTTTATCACAGTATGACCAAAATATTCTCAGCTGCTCACAAAATCAATTATTTCTACTAGTAAATTCATTACTTGGAAAAATAGCTCTGAAAAACAAGTCTTTGTGGTAAACGATCGCTAAACCTCAACAAAACCATGTAAACGGGGAAGACTTTAACGAAATGATGCATAATAACGAGGATTTAATCGTAAATAGTAATGCAAAAAAAATTAACATCTCTAGCGCTGATAAAACTACAAATATACTTTAAAAGAAGTAAAATGCCGGTGTAACAACCCTTAAGTGTAAAATAGATTTAAATTTTACGTTTTAAACGTTTTGGCTTAACGTATTTGGCGAGGGCTTTGAAAAGTCTCTTAGTCTCTATTTTTTTACCTACCTTTTTTTTGTCGTGCCCCTGTAAATCCGTAGGCTTGTTAATTTGAAGCTGAAAGAAAACCAGTGTTTTCATATGCTACTACTACTCACAAAATATTGCAGCACTAGATTGTATTTAAACTTTCCACTTTACAACTTTATTCTTTACTCGCTCCAGGCAAATTAAATATTTTACGTAAAAGTCACTTAACCATCTTCACCTTTCTTAAATTATATCTAAAAAAGTTTCCCAAACCAGTTATGACAATTTTTTTTAGAGATTTCCCCTGGAAGATATTTCCTAGACTGACGCTTCAGAACCATAACAAGTTAGGCTCAAAACCTAAGGAAAGGGAAATATCATATGTGCTCGAGCCCCTTGTTGGTGCCTGTTCATAACATTATTTCTTAAAAACCGAATTCGAATGTGTTCATGTTTGGTATAAAGCCACGTATTATCTCAGTAAAGATATATTTCACAAAGTCATTTACCCATAGTATAATACAAGTAATCTTTCAACGCTCATACTCTGCCCTATTTGGCTGTTACACTAGTTGAGGCTCTTTTGGAATTGTATGAGTTATTACAAAACAAAATAACGTAGGTTAAAGTCATATGACTCGTGAGACTTTGATAAAACCATGCCCCCCGTGCCTTTACACTAGTCTGGGATCTTTAACTAATCAAGTGTGTTTATTCTTAATACGTTCAGTAGCCTAATTAGGGGAGTTTATGGTGTTAGACCACTTCCCCGCCCAAAATATGAGAAAAGGTGCTAAAGACTTTTTTTTTTTGACCATTTTCATGATTGAACGTCCCTGGCCTAGAGAAAAATTCTAGCTACATCCCCTCCAAATACTACTTTTTCTGGAAGGGGAAAGTTTCGTTACCAAAGTGATGTTTAAGCTACAAGTTTTTTGTCGCCACAAGAGAGAACAATGCCATTACAAATTACATTTGACTAATGCGTAATTGAGCATCATAAGTTTGACCTAACAAAACTCAGTATTTGTTAAAGTTTGTTACAAAAAAAGTTCAAAGAATTCAGATTTATTCTTACGTAAATGGCTTAGCATCTTATTTTTTATAAAAAAAAAAAAAATCGCACAAATATTTTTAAATGTTTAGAAAGCAATCACACGACACGTTGACAAGCTTTCGCAGAAGGTACGCCGCCCGATGATCGTAATTTACTCACGCTTCTTCATTATAGTCCCTTACTTAAAAAAGAAGAAAAGAAACAACCCAGTTGCTTTTAAAAAGTGCTGAAAATATAATTCATCTTTTTTTGTAATAGAATGGCTTACGAAAAATTACCTGTGTCCAAGTTAACTAAAAGTCCGTAGATGCAAAGGTAGATAGTTCAGCGCGCCATGGCTCTCTTAAGTTTATTTTCATGTGTAGGCTATAGTTTGAGTTATATCGGGTTGAGCCTGAATTTTTGAGTCATAGATTGATGCCTGTGTTAAATTTCGTATATTTTGCAAATTTATGTACTCACATTAACATATATAAATAATCTTTCTACTTTCATTCATTGCGTGACACCAGTAATCAAGAATATATCAACATGAGGGAAATGAAAGCAAAAC
The DNA here is from genome assembly GCF_049724085.1 of Artemia sp. Qi Xiang Cuo. Taxonomy (NCBI): domain Eukaryota; kingdom Metazoa; phylum Arthropoda; class Branchiopoda; order Anostraca; family Artemiidae; genus Artemia; species Artemia sp. Qi Xiang Cuo. The sequence goes on along the minus strand of NC_142812.1, from coordinate 26,838,804 downwards.
TACAGAGTCTGAATATTTCTTGGTCAGTCTTGTAGGGTTGCGTTTTGCTTAGTTTAATGGTAAATTGCATTTTTGTAGAGTTTTTTCTAAAAATTTAGCTCCACCTGTGTTTTTGAAGGACGATTTTAGTGGGATGTAGTTTGCGTAGATCGGCTTTTATTGGATTAATAGGTAAACGGTATAGATTGAATTTGTGTAGCTTGAATGCTGAGGGGTTGAGTTTTGCTAGGTTGAATGTGTTCGGGCTGAGTTTGGACGCTTTAAATTTTGATGGATTTTGTGGGTTGAATTAAGTTGGATCTAAGTAGCATGCATTTATTTAGACTTCTCAAAAATATGCTTGCCACGAATTTCTTTATTACTCACTTTCGTTAAACTGATCCTCCTACTAGCCAGCAAGTTTCTGTGGTCCAGAAAAAGTAATGAAAGGCTGACATTTATATCCCTTATAGCTCTTTTTCCGAGAAGTTCTCTCTTTGGCACGTTTATTCATTGAAAAGTTTGTTTGGCCATTTATTTTTCTGGGAAAACATTTTTCAAATAAAGTTCATTTAGCCAACAGTTTTCCATTAGCTATCTGTAGAAGTGAGAAAATGTCCCATCTTCGTTGCTCAAAGAAAAAAAGAACTAATTTGGGAAAATGAAGATTTACCTCTTACTTTGTTTGATTTTATTACGATTTTAAAATATTCAAAATGGTTTTGTTAAGAGAATTCTTGTCGGAACTCATTTTCTCTGTCCTTTTCGACCTTTCCTTGGCTTGCCTTTCCACACTTGAGCAACAACCGTTGTCGTTATATATATTTCTAAAATTTAGCTCTGTCTGGTTACTAAAAGACTGTATTTCCAAACAATAACTACAGTTGATTGTCATAGTTTATTTTGACCCAAGGTAAGAAATTTAGTTACTATGTTTCAAAGAATGTTCCTTCTCGAGAACGATTTTGTGCCTTGGAGGACCTACGTCAAAGTAAGCTAGATTGCCATCCATGACCAGACCTTTTTGCATATAATTAGTTTATATGATTTGCTGATTGGAGCCCTGGTTCAAGAGAAAGTAAAAAAAAAAAATTCTAAAAATGCTCCATGACCAGGCACCTAGTACGTCGACAGGCTAATATGGGTGGTTCAGTAGCTGGGTCTTTTTTACAGGGACAGGTAGCAAGTGGGCCGGCTTCCAACCTGGAAAACTCACCTTTCCTTCTCCTCCCTCACCTTCCTTCCTTAGAACTAATTCTGTATTTATCTCAAGGTTCAATGAGAGTTAAGATGTTTTGCGTCAAAATACACCCTTTGGAGTTGATAACCCCTTTCTAACTACAACCTGATCAGAGGACCCTGCTGTAGAGGTTTCAAGCTCTCCTCGACAAAAGTTCTGAATCTTTTATTTTCCGCCAAAGAAAGATCACGAATATGTGTTGTTTGCTATTTGTTTTGTTTTTTGTTTCCCCCAGGGGAATCATATCGGGCCGAGAATCCCTAGAAAATCGTCAGAGGACTCATTCGAAAAAATTTTTTAAGTTTTAGTGTCCTTTTCAGTGACCAAACAGATTGGAGAGGAACTAGTTCCCTTTCCACGCCCCCTTTTTTCGCCAAATACGCCCGATTAAATAATGTTTGATTAAAATTTCTCTCAGATGCAAAATTGAGCATCCACAGAGAAAGTACAAAATGGGTATCTCGAAATGTCGATCATATGTCGTAAAAGGTGAAAAAGGGAACAGATATCAGCCTAATTTAATGAAATTTAACATGCCCTTTTCAGTGACAAAATTCAAAATTCCTACTACCTTGCGGTAGTAGGAATTGAACCCCGGCCCCATTGTGCCAAACAGAGCATCAATGAATTTAGCTACCACAGGTTTAAGCAAAATAACTGGGGTTCTGTTATCAGAAGACTTGTGGAGTTCATTTATATTTTTATGATATATATATATATATATATATATATATATATATATATATATATATATATATATATATATATATATATATATATATATATATATATATATATATATATATATATATATATATATAGTATATATATATATGTATATACATACATTTATTTGATAAATGTATGTATTGTAAAGTTATGTATGTATATGTATATATACATTTGGTGCCGGGAGACCGGACTTCACCCGGGTCCTGGAACTCGGCACGTGGCAGGCTTGTATATATTTGATTCTCTAATTACCCATTAGTATAATCCTCTCGTTATTCTGTATTTTTTAAGCAATGAGTTCTCAAATCCGTAATTTCAAATGAATTAAGAAATCCTTGCTTGAATTCAATTCTTTTCTCCTGTTAACGCATCAAAGTATCATCCATTATATAGGACTTTTTTACTCCTGGGATTCGTTGTGATTCTCACTGTTGCTTCGCTTTTAACTGCAGATCTCGCTTACGATTTGATGTGATCACGCCTGTCGCTTTCTTCTAACAACAGATATATATTGTCCCTCCTGTGTATCTTTGCACACCCTAAAATAACAGTTCTTCATTCTATTGGGAAAAACCAGGAATTTCAGTTTAATTAAACGATTCTGGTGATAATTTAGTTCCTCCTTCCTCCTGTTTGTTGTTTATATGCGCGTATATATATATATATATATATATATATATATATATATATATATATATATATATATATATATATATATATATATATATATATATATATATATATATATATGTGTAGGCCTACATCTAATGGAATAAATGATATTTTTAGTACCATATCCACTTCAGAAAGTGGACGAAAGCTCTCTTTTGCTGCTGTTACTACAGGAAAAGTTGTTGCACAAACAGGAAAAGCTGTGGGTAAGTCTGTTTTGTTTTATATCTTTTGTTTTATACGCAGTAGTAGCTATGTCAGATTTGTGTGCTTTATTTAGCCTATATTCTTAAATTTAGAATCTTTAAAGACATCTAGGAATTAAGCCCTTCAGTGTTTAATATAGATTATCAATATTAAATTTTCATACCACACGAATTTATTAAAGTTGATAGGTTAATCAGACTCACTGTTTTCTTAAATTGACGTAAGTTACGGACAAAGCAACCTTTCTTTAAAAAACGTCTTGAACCTGAATCTTTAGGTCCAACATCTTTAGGCAAAAATGTATTCCAAATAACTTTTAGAATAAAAATGAAACCTGATTTTGGATCAAAGTTATGTTCCATTCATATAAAAACGCTCCTTGATAATTTTTCCTAAATTGTCTAAAACACAGTTTCAATGGTTCAAATTCCATTCTCACATCAATGCTGGAGTTTTTGTGCAGTGTTTTATATTTGTTAATGCAAAACATCAAAAAAGTTGCATTTCTGAGTGCTCTGTATAAGTTTTTCTCATTTGAAATGGTTTTACTCCCATTCTCATTTTTCAAAATATATGTCTAAAGACGGTGCTTTAAACCAGTAATATTTTTTTTTTTGTTGACTTGAAAACTGCTCAGTTAGCAAGTAAAAACATCTAAGAGAAGAAATGAAAAAAAGGATATGCTATTTTATTGCCATCTGTAATAGAAATAACAGATAAGTAATTATTCATTATTAGTATTATTAACACTTAATTATTAATTGGAAATTCAATAATTAATTAATTAAAAAACTATGATTGTTACGTTATTTTTTACTTCAGGTCTCTTTATTTACAACACAAAAGAAAGGACATTAAAAATAAGGAATTAAGTGACGAAGCTTATTTAAACGTATTATTTTTATTTTTTTTAATCTCAATTTTCTTTTGAAAACCCTTGATAGATTTTTAACAAATGACGCTTGTCAGAACTTGAATTCGTTTCTTTTGTCCTTATCAATCAATTTGCAAAAAAAGGTTATTTAAGATAATGAAACATGCCTTGAAAGAAGGATAACTCGTATGCGCTGGAACAGGTATAGACGCATGTTTGTGACCTGGCTCCTAGGGTCTTTTTTACGATTATATCTGGAAGTTTTCCAGATATAACAGTTTGAAAATTTGAATATGCTCTTTTTAACTCGCTGATGTCGATGTGGAAAGTTTAAAATTAAGCATAACTTTAAAATCCTCGCAACGTAAAAATCAGGATTATCGATGCCACTCCTAGGAACAAAAATACCAGACCCTGTACTTTCGTTCAAACCCAAGTATGAACGAAAAAAAAAATATCTCCTTTGAAAAGGACATTGAGTTCCCTTTGGTGTGAGATTTTTCGACGAAAGTTTTGCCGTGGCTGAGCCAGGACAAAACCTAGATAAATATCTCGTAGATTGCTCGAATCTCTAAAACTCCAGTTTGTGAATTATTTGGATAACGTTTCTTGGCCAAATTATATCTACGTGTAAAACCTCTCAGAAATTCCAAACATCTGGTATAAATGGAAAATTGAAAGCTTCTGCTGTTATCATGTCTTCACCTCTCTTATCAGGGTACTAAGTGAATTCCTCTGAGATCTGTAATTCAGGGTTGCCACTCCGTAGGATTTTCCCCAGCATCTTGGGATTATAGTCCTGACCTTCGAATCTTGTCAAATACCTTAGATAAGTAGAAAATTCACATATTCCTTTCCTACCGACAGAAATTGACTGATTCTGTGTAATTTCTCAAAATTACATTACATGCAGCTATCAAAAGTTTAATGTTTAAAAAAAAGAAAAGAAAATCGCTTTGATCATGGAAAATGTGAAAAGCAAAAAAAAGAGAAAAAACAAAGAATCGGAACAGTTTTTTGGACATTGCTGAAGCATAAATTAAATATGCTAAAAGTAGAAAAGTGTTGGGGTTTTGAACCAATGGGGGTTTTTGCAAGTGAGCTTTGGGATATAGTTGAATTGAATTCTTAGCGGCAGCAGTGGTTGATAGCACAACATCAATTTTTATATAAAAAAAAGCTAGCAGAAACAAAGAAGTTAAAATTATTGCCATTCTACAATTAATAAATCTTCAAGCAACATGACCCAAAAATTAAAGATTAATTTAAATTGAAAAAAAAAATGTTACCAACAACATTTTGATAGTGTGTAAAATAACTCTTAAAAGCAAAAAATTATATGGACCCTCGGATTATATGGAGCTAGAAAATGTGAGTTATTGATTAACTGAACAGTATTTCATGATGTAAAACTTGACAAAAGACGATATTAACGTAAAAATTTTGGAATATCAAGAAAAACCGAAAAAGTATTGTTGGTATACATAAAGTCAAACATTAACGTGTGGGGTGGAAATGAGTGTACTCTAATGGGAAAAAGTAGGATTTAGGATTAATGTCAAGAAGAAAAGAAAACTTGTTTGGACTTAATAAAATTCTCGGACCCTCACTTCAATCTTAAATTTCGATTTGCACACTTGCTGTTCCATTTAAATTTGAAGATCAACTATAGAAAATTTTTAATTTTCTTGCTTTTAAAATAGCTGTAAATAGCTGTAGTGTGTAAAATAGCTCTTAAAAGCAAAACATTATATGGGTTATGAAAATGAAATCAGGCTTTTCAATTAAGTGTTCCGATTATAAATCGGAAATTCTTAGGGCACTAAAAAGGGTTAAGATAATATATACCGTTCTTGTGAAGTGCGATAAAATGCGAAGATGGCAGTAATCTCTCGACACAATCCTAAATAAAGTCAAAGGGCTGCAACTATGGGGGAATGGGTATGTGAAAAAAAAACGGTCCCTGATCTTTTCCCGAACATGAAAAGGGACGGAATGATAGATGAACGATGATCGCGGAAGAAGTTTGAGTTTTGAGTTTGAGTTTTGAGCGCACCCATTGTAAGGTTTTCCAAAAATATACTTGATACATTTTTACATCAAATTTTACATCAAGCTATTTTTTATTTTATTTTTTTTGCGAAAAAAGAAGCCAAATAGTAGGCTCGATGTAGTCTATACATTTTTTAGTTTGTTTTTTTTTTAGCTAAAAGTAAGGGCTAATATCTATAAAACGAAATCCCGGCGACGATTTTTCTTCCTTGCAAAAATGTCGATAACCTTTTCATGGCAGATGTCAACATCCCTATTGACTGCAAGGAGGGCTAAGCCACACAATCGTTCTTCTCCTGTTGCATTTCTCAGCCAGGTTTTGAGCCTTCTGAGCGTTGAGAAACTTCTTTCCGGAGTAGCAGTGCTAACAGGTAACGTCGCAAGAACAGCAAGAAGAAGAAAATCATTTGGAAACAAGGTAGTGTCGCATGCCTGAAGCGAAGACACAGCACAAGTAGGCCTCTCTGATACCGAAACAATCTCCCACTTGATGCGCCATAGCTCAATTTTTTGCTTCAGACAGTCTGGCTCGGGAAGAATATTGCCATACAATTCAACCAATGACTCCAGGTTTAATGCCTTCAGATCGACAGAAACAATTTTTGGCAGGAGAAAGGACGCTGAGATTTGACAGTAGTTTCTGGTGAAGCACAAATCGTTGTTTCAGCTCGGAAGTGAAGTGGTCCAGGAAAGGAATAAAGAGCGAGGTTCTATATTGATTGAGAAGGTCTGGGTCATCTGCTTGCATATTCCGGCTACCTCTCGTCCTTGGACGAGTCATCTCCAGTCCTAAGTCGCTGGCAAAACGCTGAACTTCGTCGAAAATAGCCGTGAAAGCAGTAGCAGCATTTCCTCGCATTTCCTTTGTTTTTGAAAGGACAGTTTCCACGTGCCTGCATGCAGCTGCCAAATCTTAGTCAACTGACTGAAGAGTCTTGAACAATGGAAGCGTAAGGAGAAAAGCCCTTTGACCACATGGAGACACACAACAAATTGCGACTGGATGATTTGTTGACAAAACGACCGATGTCATTTGCAAACAACGACAAAGACTGGGTTGGTGCAAGTGCGTGTTGCGTCGTGGTTGGTTCCAGTGTGCGTGATTCAGAAGCTTCAAGGATGGCTCCAGTGCCCTTCAGACCCACAAGTGTAGATGAATGCTCCGCAGACGTCCCGCTAATGCCACTGTCAGAAACATCCCTGGTCCGCTTGGGGGCGAAAAACGACGTAATGTCACACTTCCTCTTCATGTTGAAAATCGCTCTTCTCTTAGCCAAGTCTAAAATTCAACTGAACTGACAATCTTGCACTCTCTTATACCATACCTCGAGCGCCCATTAATCCTAATTTACTATGCAAGGTCAGGTGAACATGGGGCTACCTAATTGCGTAAGCTGATCAGAGCGCATATTATTAACCCTAATTTACTATGCAAGGTCAGGTGAACATGGGGTTACCTAATTGTGTAAGCTGATCAGAGCGCATATTATTAACCCTAATTTACTATGCAAGGTCAGGTGAACATGGGGTTACCTACGGTTACCTAAGTGCGTCAGCTGATCAGAACCGTTAACCCACATAAATGCAATAGGATTTAGTGTGGGAGCATATTTTTTTTCTGGTAAGGTTTTGTCTTTCAGGTATTTTTTAGACTAATTTTCGAATCAGTCAAAAATTTCGGGGGGGGGGGTTCAAACCGGGTAAACCCCCCCCCCCTAGATACGGCTTTGCTCAAAGACGTCGGATAAAAATTTGTAGATTGTTATTCGATTCACCACAGTTAAAATATCCGATAACTATCCTTTGGAGATGACAAGACCCCACATAGCTCCTGGGATAAGGACTGTAAGTCACGCAATTTGCCCATTCAAAATAGTATTTGTTATTGGGGTAAGTAAATGTATGGATTTTTGGGGGGGGGCAGGGGAGAATGTTTTTGCGGGGGGATTTTCTATAGAGAGGAAAGTTTTTTGGGTGAATTTTCTAGGGAAAAAATTTTCACGGGAAGGGGGAGAGGGGATTTCTTAGCAAGATTGGTATTACAGTCATAAATTAAATAAAAGCATTTTTTTGCCTGAAAGTAAGGAGGCAGTATTAAAACTTGAAACGACCAGAAATTATTCTATATACAATGGGGCTGCCTCTTTCTCAACCCTCGCTCTTTACGCTAAACTTTGATTTTTTGTCACAATCCTTTGAGAAAGACTGCCCAAGCACAATGACTGTTGAATTTGCTTGCGAAGTGGTTTCAAATAAACTCGACTTTAGTGTGAAGAGCGAAGGTTGAGGAAGGAGTAATTCCCCCCGTCTACGGAATAATTTATGTACTTTTTCAATCTTAGTGTTGTTTCTTACTTTCTGTCGAAAAACTTTTTTATTTAATCATGAATAAAGCTATGTATATCCTATGCATGTTACTGCGTTCTTGAGGGATATTACATTCGATTCTTGTTATAATGTAGTGATTTCATTTCCCTCTGTCACCATCTCCTTAAGATTATTCCTGCTTTCAATCCAGTGCTTGCCTCTTTGAAGACCTGTTTAAGATGTATAATGGAGAAGCGGTTGAAGGTATCGTGGAGTAGTAAATCAGGCACGTACTGTGGAGACGGATTTAAGACCTGGCCTCGAAATACCTATATATTTGCAATGTTCCCCGTGATTTTCAACATTGCACATACAGTTTACCAGTTTTGTTTTTTCGCATATTTCCTCTATCCAGGCACGTAAGCAAGACCTCAGGGCATGTTTTCCCGTAAATACTAAAGCGGAACACTCTACAGATATGTAGAGTACCTCCATAGGAGGCACGGACCAAGGGGGGACCTTGTCCATAGGGGTCCATAATAGAATCTGGGACACCCTCACCCGGGGTCATAAATACAGGCGGAGGAGGAAGAAGGCCCCTCAAATGTTCACTTAAAAGGGACCACTGGTTTGTCCACAAGTTCCATGAGTTGCAAACCTTCTCCCAGTAATGGGTTAAATTGCTTGGTGATGCAGAACACGATCACGGGAGGATTCTCTATAGGAGGACAACTGTGGCAGGGCGTAAGATTCAGCTCTATGGACACCGGCCTCTGCAAAGGGCTGCCTCGACCTTTTTTGGGTACCTGCAAGACTCGGGACCTTGCGGTCAACTCTATTCCCACTTGAGGAGTGGCGCCCCTCGAGGAAATTATAGCCTAGAAAACGACACAGAATTCGTACGGGATTCTGACTAATGGACAATTCTTCTGGGATTGGTATGTTTTGACAGACGTCTTCGGACTGAAAAATCTCTTCCTAGATAATTTATCTACTACGGTGCGCATCACCGCACTAGCATAATACTTGTAGGCATGAATAAATACTGAGTCGGCAGTAATGGACTTGAGACTGTCTGTGCAGGATTTCAACTCTTGTTGACAGAGGAGCATTGCCAAGTGCTGAAAACCATGTTGTGACCAAGATTGGTCCTGGATTTCAGAAAGCCTCCATTTATGAGGGTCCTAGGGACTTCTTGCTTTCCAGTTCCAAGCTGGCTTAAGCACTTCGGTGTAGACTTGAGAAGATATGTGAGCACCGTCCTGCACTTGTATCCGGGATCATTGCTTTCACTGAGGTGAAAATAATTTCAATGATTTAAAAAACATGATAATTGGAACTTGGAATGTTACGACATTAAACAATGACTATCGTATCGACATTTTGACTGACGAATTCAGACGATTCGAACTGGATTTATTAGGAGTTTAAGAAACTCATATTCCAGGGGTAGGAAGCATTAAATTAGGTGATATAGAATTTGTTTACTCAGGCAGGAAGGATGGGGTATATAGACAGGGAGTAGGGCCCATGATGAATAAGGAAGCTGCTAAGTCTTGTTTAGGCTGGGAAGGTATTAATAATAGAATACTAATTGCTCATTTTATGACTAGAAAGTTCAGGGTATCAGTTATAGTAGTATACGACCCTTTAGAACCGACTGACGGAGATGATAGTGACTCAGATGAATTTTACTTACAGTTACAGGAGCAAATAGACAAGGTCCCAGGTAAAAATATGATGTTATTACTGGGATATTTTAACGCCCAGGTTGGTAGAAATAGGGATAGATGGTATCCCAGTCTGGGTAAATTTGGTGTAGGAAAAGAAAACAGTAATGGCTACAGACTTTTGCAATTTTGTAGGTATAACAATCTAGTTATAACCAATGCGGTGTTTGGTCATAAAATGGCCCATAAGTTAACATGATATCCATGTGATAGTAAGAAAGCAAACCTTATTGATTATATGATAGTAAACCGAAGACTGGTAGGATCAATAAAAGATACTAGGGTATATAGGAGTGCTGTTATTGATGTTAAAAGTAAAGATCACCATCTAGTAGTGTCAAGGGTTAATTTAAAGCTGAAATATCGGAAGGGTAACTACCTTCCGGGAAGTTATGATGTTGGTAGACTCCAGGATGAGAATTTGAGAGAAACTTTCCAGGAACAGTTGAATACTAAACTTGAGAGTTTAAAATTTGATAATGTGGAAGATGGTTGGAATAATTTTAGGAAAATAATTTGTGAAGTAGCTGAAGGTGCATTGGGAAGAAAGCTAGAACTGCAGCTAATAATATTAGTGAAAAAGCTTTATGTTTAATAGAAAGGAAAAAGGACTTGTACAAGAATTATCTGAGTGATAGATCGTATGAAAACAAAAGAAATGTAAAGAAAGTGAAGAAATCATTAAAATATTAACGATGGAGGTTTGAAGCGGAGGCCATGGATAAAATTGCTGAGGATCTGGAAGATGCAGCTAGACTGTACAAGAGTAAAATATTTTAATTGCACGTTAACAATTTAAGAGGGAGTAGTCAATCCAGACTTGTCCCAGTTAAAGATAGGAATGGGGTGGCAATTAGCGATAAGGAAAAAACTAAAGCGAGATGGGCCGAACATTTTGAGAACTTGCTTAACCGAGATAGAGTAGCAGGAAAAAATATAGAGGAAAATGAAAAAGTTTGGGATACCTTGGATGTGAAGGAAGATTTGTTTTGTGAGGAGAAATTAGCAACAGTACTAAAAGGATTAAAGAATAATAAGGGTCCAGGGGCTGATTGGGTGGTAAATGAGTTTCTTAAATATGGTGGCTCTGAGGTTAGAAATAAGTTACTAAAGATTATAAATAGGATTTTTAAAAAGCGGGAAGAATCTAACGATTTTAGGAAAACCCTAATTAAGTCACTTTATAAGAAAGGTAATAAAAGTGAGTGTGGTAATTACCGAGGCATTAGTCTGGTCTCTGTAGGTAACAAATTACTTAGTAATATGATACTTTTTAGACTGAGAGATGCCGTAGACAAAGTTTTAAGAGAAGAGCAGTGCAGTTTTAGAAAAGGTAGAGGATGTGTCGACCAAATTTTCACTCTTAGGCTAATAGTTGAGAAGTGCCTGAGTTTTCAAACACCTTTGGTCCTCAGTCTTATAGATTATGAGCAAGCGTTTGATTCTTTTGATAGAAGAGCTTTAGTAAAGGTTTTATCCTTATATGGTGTACCAGACAAATACATTAAAGTGATTAGTGCTATGTATGAGAATAACACTGCTGCGGTCAAGGTAGGAAATGAGGTTAGCAGCTGGTTTTGTATTAAATCAGGAGTTAAGCAGGGTTGTGTTCTATCCCCCTTTATATGGATTATTTTGATGAACTTTGTATTAAGGAGAGCAGGAAAGGCAATGGGAGACCACGAAATCAAATGGGGAGGAAAAAGTCTCCTGGACTTGGATTATGCTGATGATTTAAGCATCCTAGATGAAAGTGTTAGCAAAGTGAATGAAGTTTTAGAGGTTTTGCGAGTTCAGGGTGCTAGAATTGGTTTGAAAATTAATGTTAGGAAGACTAAGTCACTAAGGCTAGGAATAAGTGAAGATGAAAAGGTTACGTTGGGTAATGAAAAGATTGATCAGGTGGGCAGCTTCACTTACCTTGGTAGTATTATTAGTAAAGATGGTGGGAGCAGTGAAGATGTTAAAAATAGAATAGCCAAGGCTCAGAGTGTTTTTTCACAGTAAAAAAAAAGTCTGGAAGAATAGGAAGATAAGTCTGCAAATCAAGATTAGAATATTGGAAGCTATAGTGATGACAGTGGTCAAATATGGCTCTGAGGCATGTGTGCTCCAAAAAGCCGATGAAGATTTGCTAGATATTTTCCAGAGAAATTTCTTAAGGATTATTTTGGGTACCCAGATGACTGACCGTATTTCAAACAATAGGCTATACGAAAAATGTGGTTCAATACCGCTCTCCAGGGCTATAATGAAAGAAAGGTTGAGGTGGCTAGGGCACGATGTGCGGGTGAAGGATGACAGATTGTCGGAGATCGTTTTTTTTCGGCCAACCATCTAGGGCTAAATGGAAAGCAGGTCGTCCCCGTCTGGGGTGGGAGGACGTCATAAAGAAAGATTTAAAGGAAATGGGAACTTCGTGGGCGGGTGTAAAAAGGGAGGCTTTGAATTGATTGGGTGGAGGAGGAGCGTGCGTAGCTGTGTTGGCCTCAGGTGGCTTGGTGCTGCGGTGAGTTGTTAGTAGTAGTAGTAGTCAACGATTTGATCTGCAAGTTCTTGTGTTTCAATACATTCTCTATTTTTTACACTTCTATAGAAGTTTGGACCCCCCCTCCCTCTCCCAAAATATCAGTGCTTTCCTGAAACAAAATCCTGCATACTATCTGACCCTTGCCCGTCCTCTCCAAAAGAAAAACGTCCCTCCTTAATAAATTCCTGTTTAAGTATCTGGAGTAGACATTGTAGGATCTGTTATATCCAATAGTCCCTTTTTATGTTGAAAATATAGGCTAGATTTCATGTACATAGTTAATGGCTGCAAATGTCAATGTCAATGGCTCCTTCTTTGATGCAAATTTGGTAAATTAACTCAAAAGATTTGGCACTAATTCATAAATTACAACAAGATATGAGCGCTAGCCGAGTGGTTAGTGCTCCGGACTTGAAATCCTGAGGTCAGAGGTTCGAATGCTGGTGTCGCGGGTTATTTGGTTTGGGACATGGGTCAATAGTGTGACTATAAGCTCAACAAGAGTCCACCCAGTTATAAATGGGTACCTGGAGAAAGCTGGGAGAAAAACATGGGAACCGTCGGATGATTTGCCCCCAACCACGCATTGTACTCCCGGCCGAAGGCATTGAATCTGGAGATCGGTACCTGCGCAACGCAGACCTTTGGTCAGCATGCGAAAAAGTTTACAAGAGATGAAAATATTCTTCTGCCAGTGAAGGCTGGATAAGCCCTCGGGGTAATCTATACATGGTAGGTAGATGTGGCGAATGACAACTTCTTTGGCCAATATATGGGATTCATAACACCAGCCTGTTTGTAACTTTATTGCAAGGGAGTTGACTGTGGTGATTTGACTTACTTGACTTAGGTCTCCTGCTGGGTGCTACTTGGTGTAGAGGATGACGTCTGCCTCCTCCATCCACTTCGGTCCATTGCAAGGGTTTGCGCTTCACTTGGTCTGATATTTGCCATCGCTAGGAACTCGGATACGCTGTCGGGCCATCGCTTCTTGGGTCTGCCGCGAGGTCGCTTCCAACTGGCTTTGACAGGGTCAAAGTCGAAGATCATCTTTGCAGGTATGTGCGGGGGCATTCGAAGTAGATCTCCAAACGACCGTAAAGTACGCTCGGCTGCTTGGGTAGAAAAACGGGACTGCTTGGTGAGATACAGCAGCTTCTGGTTACTCACGTGGTCTACCCACCGTAGACCATCTATCCTTCTCAGACTCTTCGACTGGAATCTATCGATAGCCATTGGGGTTGTGGCTGATGCTTGCCAAGTCTCAGCTCCATAAAGCATCACGGAACCGACGAGGGCGTTGAAAATTCTAAGTTGACTGTGGTGAGATATAAAAAATTACGAAGTTCAAAAATGTGCTTTCTAAACTTCTTCTTATCAATTCTTATCTGACATGGCTGATGTTAACACGATATCAGCATCCATAGATGTAAACTTAGTGGATTTTTCACTATTTCACGCTGAAGTCTAATTGAGAAATCTTTCAATGTCCCAGTGTACCAAGTGGTCCTCTCGTTGCTGGTCTGTACTATCGTAAAAATATTACGGTTAACACACAGTACCAAAAGTACTGCTTTGCATAATCTTTGCATAGTCATCCCTGATAAGTTGCTCAGGAATGTCATAAATGTTCCACTGCTTGAAACAGATATCTTATGTGAGCGTATATGATTGTCGTTCTGTCACTTTGGAGACTCAGTATTTATCAGTGACTGTCAGTTCATTCTTGAAATGAAAGCTGTATTTAGGCCATTTTAGTAAAAACCCCATAATATTATGACTACGTATCTTTTTCCTCTTGGTGATGCAAATATTTTCCTAAAGTACCAATTTAACGCTGCTTACATTATCTTATTTTTAACCTACCATTGTTAATAAACCAATTTACAAAGAAAAAATCACACGCAAGTGAAAAACACAGCAACTAATCTTCTTTAATCGTATTGTAGCCAAGGACTCGTAGATTTGAAGGTAAACTGTTTCTTGAAGGCATAAATGCTTCAAATATGTTTCTTGTTTGCGAAATAATTATCCAATACTTGCATTGGTGTTTTATGAAATTTTTATTTAGACTAAAAGAATGGGGATTGATTTTTCAACTATCTCTTCGATATATTTGGTATACCGGTATCTTATCATATCAATTCTGACCTAAAACACCGCGCGTCTGTTCATAGGTCATCGCAGTAAAATAAGCGAGACAAGTGAAATATGGATCAGTGAAATTATCCAAGTTTCATTTATCTCGCTCCTCAGGCACCAAGTTACTCAAAGGTCTTTTCAAATAGAACTTGATATAGATAACATGCAGTAAACTTTCCATTTGTTAGATGGGTACTTCTTATCAGATTGACCTTTGAGACTCCATAAAACTGAGCTAGTAAAAAGCCGAGGCTCCGTTCCTTTCCATTTTATCAGTATGGGCGTATTACTGCTAGATTGAATCAAGTGAATCAGCGCAAAACTAAATACGAGCTTCCGTTTTGGCTTGATTTTTGGTTGTATCCTTACTGTTTTTTTTATGGTTATATTTCAATGGCTTTTAATGCTACAGGCTCGATTTAAGCCCCACAGTGCTTATTTCGTTTTTGGGTAATGAACTGTAAGTAAAGAATTACTAGCGCCAATAGTAACTGAAATACAAAAAAGCAAAATCTGAATAGCAATTTACACATCAAAAGAAGATGTTTTGCAAGGTAATTCCAGACGTTTAAGATTCATCAAGCTTAAAGTTGCGTACCAAAAATTATTAGCATAAGAGCAGTTTCATGACTTTGAAAAGGTTGAAAAATATCCCACAGAAAAGGATGGCAATCTTGATGAAAATTATGCTATCAAATTCAGCATTTCAAAGGACATTACTCTAGAGGCTCAAGTTCCTACATGGAAAAACACGTTTTCGGAAAAATTGTCTACGGGTAAATGCAATTTCTTGTCGTTTTTCTCCTGGGGTGATTGTTACAAACTGCTGCAATTTTGTAGGTATAACAATCTAGTTATAACCAATACAGCATTCGGTCATAAAATGACACATAAGTATACATGGTATTCACTTGATGATAAGAAAGCTAACCTTATTGATTAAAGTCAAAGATTGGCAGGATCGATACAAGATACTAGGGTCTGTCGGTGTCGAGCTATTGATGTTAAAGGTAAGTGTCTAGTAGTGTCTAGGGTTAATTTAAAGCTGAAATTTAGGAAGGGTAACTACATTCCGGGGAGTTATGATGTTGGTAGATTCCAGGATGAGAATTTGAGATAAAAGTTTCAAGAGCAGTTGAATACGAAAGTCAAGAGTTTAAAATTTGACAATGTAGAAGATGGATGGAATAATTTTAGGAAAATAGTGTGTAAAGTCGGTGATGGTGTTTTAGGGAAGAAAGTTAGAAACACAGCTAGGAATATTAGTGAAAATATTTTATGTTTAATAGAAAGGAGGAGAGGCCTGTGAAAAAATTACTTGAATGATAGATCATACGAAAATAAGGAGAAACTAAAGACAGTATAGAAAGTTTTAAAATGTGAATTTAGGAGGTGTGAAGGGGAGGCCATCAATAAAATTGCCGAATACCGGCAAGATGCAGCCAGACGGCATAATAGGAAAATATGTACAGACATGTTAATAAATTAAGCGGGTATAGTCAATCTGGACTTGTCCAAATCAAAGATATGGTAGTTATGAACTTAGAGATAAGTTACTGAAGATTATGAATATGATTTTGAAAAAGGGAAAGCATCTAGCGATTTTAGGGAAATTAATTAAACCCCTCCTTAAGAAAGGTGACAAAAGTGAGTGTGATAATTATACAGGCATATGTAAAAAGCAAATTTTTTGGTAGGATGATATTTTTTAGACTTAGAGAAGCAATGGATAAAGTTTGAAGAGAAGAAAAGGGTGGTTTTAGGAAAAGCAGGTTGTCTCCGAATGGGGTGGAAGGATGTTGTAAGGAAAGATTTAAAGGGAGATAATTTCGAAGACCACACTGCATTTCCATGACGATAAATGAAAGTTCAGATAGGGATAAAATTCTTTTAATCGACAGCGGCAAATTTGACTAAAATACTAGATATTTCGGACATCAGTAGTAGAACTACTGATGAAACTACTCAGTTTTACTACTGATGACGGTCACTGCATATGTGACCGAAATATCTAGTGTTTTGTGAAATTTTTTTTACTGTCGATTAAAAGGATTTTATCCCTATTTGAACTTTTATTTATTTTAGCGCCTGGAAACTTCATGGGAGGGTGGAAAGAGGGAGGCTTTAAATAGACTGGAATGGAGGAGTAGCGTGTGTAGCTGTGTTGGCCTAGGCGGCCTGTGAGTTGTTTATAGTAGTAGCATGATTAGCTCTGCTAAAGCTTTAGCCCCCGCACCTGTGATCACGAAACTATTTTCATGCACAGTATCGGTCAGCCTAACTTCTTAGAATTATTACTGATCGTCTGAATATTTATGTATACTTGGGGGATCTGATAAATTGAAGAAAAAAGTCCATATAGCCTTTGGGTTGCTTGTTTCAGATAATAGTATCCAAAAATTATCATTGTTTTCTAATTTTAATATCATATTGCGATATTTTAGGCAATAAAGATGTTATTTTTTTATGCTTTTCGAATATACTTTCTATTCTCTGTAGAAATGCCATTAAGTCTTTGCAGGTGTGTAAGTAAGATTTTCTTTGGGGGGGGGGGGTATGATAAAAAATTTAACAATTTAAATAAGACGTGTCCATAAATTCAAGAAAATTTAGGACTTAACGGGGAGGGGCTTAGGCCTAGAGCTGCCATCCCGCTGTGTACATCCCTCTGTTTGTGTGCTGCGCAAAAAAAGGAGCAAAGGTACGTAGACTCGAACAGACGCACAACTCTATCCAAACTCTGTGTTTCCAAAAAGTTTCTTCCAAGTTTCGTTTTCGCTATAATTGTTCAAAGTTTTTTTTCATTGTTACCACAGTGCGTTTTCACTATACAATTTCGTGCTCAACACATTTACACATTCATAAACTAAAAAAAAAAAAAAAAATTAGGTGAGACCTAAAATGCATCCTGAGAGAGGAGAAGAATTCCATAGAAATTCATAATTTGTTAAGGGGTTTAAGGTACTTTTGTTTTTGGGCGTTAATACTCCGTTATGTGTTATTAAATGCATATTAACCCCATAATCTTCGTGTTTGGGGAGTAACATTCAAAATATAGAAAGTTCTAAAACGGCGTATTGTTTGATGGCGAGGCCTCAGACAAGCAAAAGTTATTTAACAAAAGTTTAAAGTAATTGCTTTATATGTAGTTAATATATAATTAATTTTTTTGTTTTCGATTCATTTTCAGCTTTTTATTCTGCTTGTCTACCTTCTATTGAGTTGAATTTTACCAGCTTCGTGGATTTTTATTAACTATATATGAAAAGACCTGTTTTACTTATCTGTTGTGGATGGCTTGTTGGGCCTTGAACTTCAAAATTGTAAAATCTCTCAACTTAAAAGCCACATTTTCTAGGAAGATATCTTATTTTGGCCATCTCATTTTATAAAAGACATAAAAACCGGGATCACATATAAATATGCAAATTCCATTGTTCTTTTTCTTTTTAATTAGGAAGAGGAACCAATTAAGACACTCTGTAGGTCTTTAATGATTTCCTTATCGTAAAGAAAAGAAGAACTAGATTGACGACGGGACAGAGAAATTTGTCTCTACGTGAGTAAATCAAGGAAAATTCGAGTGTCGGTGGTACTGAAATGAGAAATTATTAGCTTCACAATCCTGGAAAGAACAATTTTTTTCTATCTTTAGTTTGTAAGCGAGACCTGTTTAGGCAAAAAATTGACGGTCGATTAAGTCATCGGACATGCGTAAATTTTCTTTTGGTTAAGTTGTTTTGGCAGGTAGTAAGTGAAAATGATTTTTTTTTCCTCTCCGTTTTCCTCCTTCAGTTCCAACCAACATAATAGTACAACAGTGTTGATTTAATAAAAAGTGACGTCTCTTCCTTGTGTTTTATATTTATCACATGGAACAGATCAGTGTAAAAAGTTAGGGGAGAACTCATTCGATCGCAAGCTCAACGCCAATCGCTGGCCCTTGTACCCTCAGATGTTCCTACCACTTAATTAATTTTTTGAGACGATCATGTTGATGAGAATATTCAGCAGACACAAAAAATTTACTTTCAGGGGCATCATAATACTGACAACTTCTAGGGAAATGGCCCGAGTTATACAAATAGCCTATTTGAAAACAAAGGCTTTAGAGATAATTTGTTTTTAAAGAGATTGACCTGCTCTTTGGTATATGAGTAGAGTAGTACATTCCATT